>NC_092273.1:5253424-5303424 GCF_036320965.1 Panulirus ornatus
AAACTAGTATGTCTTTCAAAGTGTGATAGAGACATACTTGTAGACTGCGTGATGGAATTGGTTAGTTTTCTTTCTCACGCATACAGCCGATCATATCCAGGCACTTTATGGTTAAACTCTTGAGCATGATGGCATGACCCTTGAAGGTCATGTCAAAGGCCAGGTCATCATATCAAAAAGCCGAACTGTTCCGTGCTCAATTGACGTAACATTTCCCCTAAAAGGTTAATATAGAGACCAAAATATAGTCATAGAATTTCCCAAAGGACATGCTGGACGCAACATAAGTAAATATATTAAATCAAGGACCATGTGGTGATATTCATCATAGTTTCAAGTCACTGTTGCAGGTTGTGGGCTAATTAGATGAGTCACTCCCTCTGCAGTGATGGGATTTAGATCCCCATTGCCTCCCCCCCTACCCCCTCCCACAGTCCCCCTCCACCACCCATCTGCTGATATGATATTTACATGAGGTTTAAGTCTCTTGACCTTCAGTCCAGGAAGGTCATAAGAGAGTGAGCTTTATTTTAGCCAGAAGGGAAGGCTGAGTGGATCGTTTGTTTCTGCATTGCTTAAAAGCATTTGACACTGTAATACACGGAGGTTTAAATGTATAAGAAGCTGGATCACTAGGCAGGAATGAGGAGAAGACTCCATGGATGGGTAGAGTATCTTAGTGGAAGGGGAACAAAGAACGCGTGGCCTAACCGAAGCGGGTTGAGGTTACCAGCGGAGTTCCGCAGGGTTTTGTCCTGGTACCATTACTCCTCGTGATCTATGTAAATGACTTGCCAGAAGGTATGAACTCCTGCCTGGATGCCAGTAGATGATGCAAGGTCATGAGGGAAGTGAAAAGCGAAGAAGATGGCATAGACCTACAAGGGGACCTTGACAGACTTCAAACTTGGTCTGATACATGGTGCATGAAATTCAATCCGAGCAAATGGAAAATGGTAAGGATGGGTCTTGGTGAAGGAAGATCTCAGTATGAATATCATCCAACAGGAAATAAGCTTCAGGAATGTGTGTTTGAGAGACTGGGGAGTTGACACAGTCCTCAACTTCTGGCCAGGGTTCCACATAAGGGAAAAAGTAAAAGGAGAAAAAGTATTTGGGTTAGGAAATATTCAGGAAGCTATTTAGATCTTGTAGTACGTTAAATTATGCTTCTGATGTTTGGCTACCGCGCCTAAAGAAGCGCAAGGAACTTATAGAGAAGGTCAAGAGGAAGACAACAAAGATGGAATCTGAATTAAGAGAAACCTGATTACAACGTTTAAGCTTTGATGGTGAAAGTGGTGCACAGATGGGGGGATGTAAGGATAGTACAGCCGACTTCATAACATGAAAATAAGGAAGAAACTTGTTGGACGGTATGTTGATATATATATATATATATATATATATATATATATATATATATATATATATATATATAATTTTTTTTTTCGCTGTCTCCCGCGTTTGCACATGCAAATATACATATCTACACAGCTTTCCATGGTTTACCCCAGACGCTTCACATGCCCTGATTCAATCCACTGACGGCACGTCAACCCCGGTATACCACATCGATCCAATTCACTCTATTCCTTGCCCTTCTTTGACCCTCCTGCATGTTCAGGCCCCGATCACACAAAATCTCCCTCACTCCATCCCCCCACCTCCAATTTGGTCTCCCACCTCTCCTCGCTCCCTCCACCTCCGACACATATATCCTCTTGGTCAATCTTTCCTCACTCATTCTCTCCATGTGCCCAAACCGTTTCAAAACACCCCCCTCCGCTCTCTGACTATAACTTTTCATTTTCACAGCATTTAAGCTCTTCCACAAAGGCCTTAATACTGCCCACTGACACCCGCCGGTGTAAGACATATTTTCATGACATAGCGCGAGCACATTATTCTCACTATGAGCGACTTGTACTCACCCAGCTTCCCTACATTATCACTGGTCAGTATTTGGGTTATGGCTTTACACCTTGGTGGAGATAAGGTGACTTGCCTCTTAGACCTTGTCATCAGTTAGGCCTTGGGATACACTTGTCCTTATTTTGTTTTCACTCGTAAGGATGGAAGTGATAAGGGTCAGACTTTGAGATGCAGAATGTGGTTATGTCTGGCATGTGTGTTAGTACAGGGTTAGAACTGCGTTCTGAAACTGAACAGAAGAAAACGAGTGGTCTAGAAAGAAGTATATAGGGGAAAAGTTCCTCATAGCACCGTTAGATTTAACCAGGCTAGCGCTTCCTGATTCTGAGATATTATACAGGCCTGAAATGGGAGAGGAAATGTGTTCAATGCGAGAAACAGAAGGTGGTAGGGAGGGAAAGTTAGCTGAAGTGTGTAAATTGGAATCATCAGCGGCAGAGCGAACAAGGTTAGAAGTTGGGAGGAGATTATTTACGGGGAGAAGACGGTGGGTAGGTTACAGGGACAGAAGCCTCAGTCGAGGAGGACCTCGTCAAAATCCTCCAGAATGGAGGAGGACCAGAGGTGAGGCACACAGAGTAGAACAATACCAGTAGACTTGCCACTTTGGGTTTTAACGTCATAAATAAAACTCCTTCGATCGAATCCTACAAATGAAACTTCAGCAATCGAATCCTACAAATGAAACTCCAGCGATCGAATCCTACAAATGAAACTCCAGCATTCGAATCCTACAAATGAAACTCTAGCGATCGGATCCTACAAAGAGATTGTGACTGAGAGCACCGGGACGTGATCCGCTTTTCTGTGGTACTCCCATACTAAGAGACTAACATTCTGAAAGCTTTTAGGGACGTGTGGTAGACGAAGCTGCTCCTCATGTGTTGCAAGATGATATAGGTTCATATAAACCCAGTGGAAGGACGCAAGGCTGTATACATAACGGTACCAGCGGGAATTTGTTTGTTGGACAGGTGAAATACATCCCACACTCACATGATCCCCGTCCACATGATCCGCCTCATGTCATCCTGTACCGCATATTCTCTCATTTGGTGCAGACTGATGGAGAAATGTAGATATACATGAGGAACACATACACCCACAATGACAGTTATATATATATATATATATATATATATATATATATATATATATATATATATATATATATATATATATATATATATATATATATATATATGTGTGTGTGTATGCGTGTGTAGATTACAAAGGAATACAAAAAGCAACAGACCGATGGGTCTACATCGAAGCTGTTCGTGATGGTAGATGAGATCAGAAGCGTAGAGATTTAAGTGTCCTGAACAACTTACCTTGACAGTTCTGGAGGCTGTAGACTGTGGCCAGCTGACGTACACACACACACACACACACACACACGCACACACACACACACACACACACAAGAACCAGTCCTCGTTATGGTTCTTACGTGTTGTCGCCACACACTTACGTCCTACTCCACCAAAGCTTCTTTTGAGGCACTACGCGAAGATTTCGTTCGTTGAAAAGACTAGCATTTTTAACCTGCACTGGTGTTTGAGCGCTGCCAAGAAGGGTCAAGGGTGAAGTATGATTCCCAAGAGACGTGCGCGTGGCTCCCACAAGCGATTCCAGTGCACCTCCGTAGCCAACTGTCGGTCGGGCGGCTCCGAGTGAGACGTTATCAACGTCTTATCAGTGTAAAACATATGTCACCCCTTCACACCTCTCCGATCCTTTTGTTCCTCCTCATCAACGGGTCATTTGCTATGTCACGAGTGAGGGAGGTAGTCATCAACGAGCGATAGCGATGGTAAAAAGAGCGATGATGGTCCACGACATCCACCTGCAGTTGTGTGTGTGTTTCTGTGGGGGGACAAAAGGGTAAACAGTTTGAACGGTAAGTGATTTACTGTGTGGTAACAATTTACGTAACGCCGGGGGGGAGGGGAGCGTGTTCACGGGTCGTGACCCACACCCTTCTGGAGGGATCTGGTCGAGCCTCAGAGAAAGGTCAAGAACCAAAGATGATAAGGGACGAAAGATGGTGTGTAATTTCTTAAAAGACTTTTCATTTTGGAAGCAAGGGAGGACATTCGAGAAGGAAAGAGAGAGAGAGAGAGAGAGAGAGAGAGAGAGAGAGAGAGAGAGAGAGAGAGAGAGAGAGAGAGAGAGGAATAGAATGATTGCAGTAGATATAAACTGAAAAGACTGACAGTGAGATTAATGAAGCTATTGAGATTATGGAGACTGGAGATTGAGACGAGACAACTAAGTTTATCGAGACGGTTGTTATTAATACGGTTGAGATGATAGAGAAGGTTGATGTTAGAGAGACGGTTAAGATTTTTGGGACGACTAAGACTGAAAATGAGACTGTTTTAGTGATACGGGAAGAGAGCTTTAGACTCGTGCTGCACCGTCCATCAACCTTTTACGTATATAATGTATAAGATATATATATATTTAGAGACACTATTGTACGCCTGGTACCCCATTACCAACCAACCGGAAGAGAAGGGGCAACAGCTTGGTTGGCTGATAGCCCACCACCTGAACCGGAACTCGAACACGGGCCCGCGAGGTGCGTGTGTTGCAACCTAGCCACCTCACCACGTGTGTGTGTGTGTGTGTGTGTGTGTGTGTGTGTGTTAAACGATTAACGTTAGTATTTCAATCTCCGTACGTTAGCAAAACGAGACGTGAGTCGTCTCTCGGAAACGTTTATATCTTTATTACCTTGTGAGAGGCTTTGTTCTTAGAACCGACTGTAACATGAACGCAGGGTGTGTTCGACAAAGGGTAATACATGGCCTTCAGGTCGACCTGGAAATCAAGGGCGTTACTTGACTCGTTGTGTGTCCTGTGGGAAGGTTTACATGAACGGGTGACACTCACTCATTCAGGGGGTCAGCCTGCATCAGAGTCATACGCAGTGGTTCTGCGTCCTGCGTATCGCTGTTGCATCCCACGGTGTACAATAAACAGCCTCGTAGCCCTTCCACCCGTCTTTCTCTCTGTCAATCAAAGTTCCACATCAGGTAAGCGAAAACTGAAGCGTGGATACGGAGAGGAAAGAATGCGGGTATGAGAGGGTGATCGGATGTGATTACTATAGTATAGAGAATGTGACGGAGCGTCTGCCAACATTGGTCTGTAGACGATGCACAGCCGTAGACACTTTGTTCACCTCTCCGTCAGAACTGGATTGTGTGCTGGACCTAAATAACTCCTAACCTAAACGAATGTCCCGTCATGTATCGCGTAAATATCATTTTCTCTTAACACCTTTTTTATCATTTCTTTACATCACCCGTTTCCTAGTGATAAATTGCTCCACATAGAGAAGTGTTGATATCCTTCAAATCCACCAACATGGGCAAAACGGTTTGGTAGTTAAGGCTAGTCAAGTGAACCAATAATCCGCTTTATCACATATTTTGGAGCTAAATCCACATTCAGTTAATGGAGGTAAATCAAGTACACCCAGTAATGACTTTACGTAAGCCATTCCCCTGTGAATGAATGCCATTTGATATCACTTCCATACATCACGAAATGTGAGCTAATTGAACGTTACGGGACGCGGCCCACCTTACGTAACGCGAGATCCAGGAACCGATCGTCACCGACATTGACATACGAGATTTTTCACGAGTGAAATGTCCTGTCTTAGAGTTGAGGATTGTAAGGACGACCCTTGGGTAACACGGTCGGGTTCTTTGACCTGATCCTCAAGGGTCAGGTAAAATTTTTTTTGGTCAAGCCGTTGTTATACTTAAGGGTCGTGTATCGTCGTGGTCAAGGGTCGTACATTCTTGCTCAAGGGTCGTAACTTCATGCTCAAGGGTCGTACCATCGTGCTAAAGGGTCACCCGTACCGTCATGCTCGATGGTCGAACCGTCGTTCTCAAGGGTCGTACCGTCGTGCTCATGGGTCGTACCGTCATGCTCGATGGTCGAATCGTCGTTCCTAAGGGTCGTACCGTCGTGCTCATGGGTCGTACCGTCGTGCTCATGGGTTGTAATCTTCACGCTCCGTGTCTTAGTTTTATTCCAGACCAGCGTTGTGGAGTATTAATAGTAATCACATTTAATTATTTCTTTATTTCGTTTTATGTTCTTCAAAATTTCATCGGAGATTTATTTCATGTGATTTGATAATGCATCAGTTTTCAGTATCTGTGATTACCTGTCCGCTTTCCCGCCAGTCCTGGAGTTCGTTACGTAAATTTCGGGTTAATCACAGGTTTAACGATGAAGCTCTGAGCCGTTGAGTAACGCAGCTTAACGACGTCAGAGCTGTGTTCGGAAAGGGGGTTGGGGGGTTGTGGATGTCACGGAGGAAGTGACGAGTGAGTCACAGGAACAGCATGACGTCACGTTGACGTTTTAATCCCTCCACCAATCACGTTATCAGCTGCCGGGTCTTGCATAACCTGTGTGTGTGTGGGGGGGGGGGGGGTGTTATCAGGAGTAGGGAGGTTCAAATATTTGTTCCATTGTTACAATAATGGAGGCGAAGACATGAGAATATCACTGGGACTGCTTAGAAATGATTGTGTGTGTGTGTATGTGTGTGTGTGTGTGTGTGTGTGTGTGTGTGTGTGACACCTTAAGGTTTAAGGTCGTATGACAGACCGCTGTACCCAAAGGTCGTACCGTTAGGTTTAATGTGGTCGTAACATCGTCTTTAAGGACTTAGAATCTATTTTGGGATATCAGGCAGCGCTCAGGTCAACACAAGCTTCATCTTTTCGTCTGTTCGTCTAGAGAAAAAAACGAGGGTCAGGCACTCTGGTCTTTGGCCTTGTCGGAAGTTGTATTACAGACAAAATCATTTAAAAAAAGAAAAGAAAATGGTTTGAGTATAGATCGGTAACCAAACAGGAACCACCATCACATTTTCCAATGACATTTTTGCTTCGAATTTGAGTTCATCAAATTTTCCTCCCCTCCCTGTTTATTTATAAGTTACCCCAAACACTCTTCCAAGATAATCCACACAAAGCTTCTTTTTTTTTCAGTTTCTAGACTGTCCATGAGTGGAACACATGTTTTATCTAAGAATCTGCCAGTTTAGCTGGTATCAATAAATGCCCAGGAGTGGCTGGAAACGAACGCTTTGGTCTTGGTTGATGGATCGAGTCATTCTTTTTTTTTTTATGTTGGTTTGAAACCTGTTGTGGAGGTTAGAGTCTTGATGGCTGAGGGTTCGGAACTCTTATATTGGCTACTGGAGTCCTGATTGTATGGTATCACATCCTCACGATGTCTGGATGTCATGTGATGTCTGGGTTAGTACCAGTGTGGTGCCTTACGTCCTTGTGATGGCTGTACACTGTGTTGGCCGCAATCGTGATGGGTGAAGTTTCTTTGCCACGAAACCTTGAGAACCAAGGACTTTTCTGGTGATAAGAGCTCTTGGGTTTTATGCTAATTTGATCATTATGGTGTTCTAAGACCGGATGCTGTTTGGAGATCTCGTTGTCTCCTTTGTTCTCTTGAGATGTTTAGCTTCTGCAGTACATTGCACCTATATAGATATAAAGGCCAGGTCTCTTTTGTACTTATGGATTTTCTGGTGGCTTGGTTCCTAGCAGTGTCTAAGTGGTGGGTGCGTCAGGTAACAGGTTTTCTCGTGGTAATTCAAGTTTCTGAGGTGATTGTGGTAGATGAAATGCCTAGCTGGGTAAGATAGGGGTACTTCTGAGTGCTTCTTTCAATAACATGATTCAAGATACACTTAGAATAATTTTAGTGGATGAAGCGCATCTGGTAGTAAGAGTTTTCGTTTTTACTATGATTCGTAATTTGTCTGACATTTTGATGATAGCTGCTGTATCTGATAAATTAGTGGTATCTGTAGCTATATTATTGTTAAACCAGGAAATGAGGACATACAGTATTGTCTCAGTTTACGTAGTCTACAGTGAAGCGTATCTAATACAAAGAAAACAGTGGCCAGTGAATGGGGTGACTACGTCAAAATAGCAATTTAAGGGAAACTAAACTATAATCGTGACCAGCCAGAAGTCGTTGCTTTATTGACGAATTATTTCTATATCTATGCGTGAAGGAGAGAAACGTGAGTTGTAAGACAAGTTCTTTAGCAAAACGTCCGAGATTTATAATTTTCTTGATCAGACTTTCAGAAATCAGTCGTTGTTTTACGATATGGGTTATAGACACTTTACTATCCCGTCGTATCTTGTTACCGAAACTTCATGTGTCTAAATAATCTTTAGCGATGCTGTCTTTCCCCTCTTTTAAGGCGGCGATCTCTCTCTCTCTCTCTCTCTCTCTCTCTCTCTCTCTCTCTCTCTCTCTCTCTCTCTCTCTCTCTAGCATTAAGACCCCCTGCTTCTGAATCTCGACCAGAACTCAACCCTCGGCCTTTTTCTGACCGCAGAGAAAAATGGTTATTTTGGGATTTTGTATTTTTTTTTCACTCTTCGGAAAGTTCAGAGAACCTCGTTAGTGCTGTCTACCATCTCGCCATCATTTTTTCTTTCACATTTATTTTACAAATTTTCAAATATCTTGCAACACTCTTTCCCCAAAA
The DNA here is from genome assembly GCF_036320965.1 of Panulirus ornatus. NCBI lineage: Eukaryota > Metazoa > Arthropoda > Malacostraca > Decapoda > Palinuridae > Panulirus > Panulirus ornatus. The sequence continues at coordinate 5,261,928 of NC_092273.1, forward strand.
GAAACGATAAATGCTTATTTTAAATACAGAATTGATTTTATATAGAATAAGTCCTTGTAAGTGGTGATATATGGCGTGATTTCGTTTCCGCTTAAGAATATATATTTGAAGGTATTGTTGTGCTGTTCTAGATAATGCTAAGATAATATTATCTGCTAATTATTTGAAGTGATACTCGCTGACGTGGCTCAAACGCTGATTCTGTAAATGGGGAAGTAAAATCATCTCTTTATATTTACGAATTCTAGGTACTTCCAAGTCTTTTTGTTTTTTATTTAATTCATATATGCGTCCACGTCTCTTACAGTAGAAACAAAGTGCAAAGCCCTGTATCTTCAGGGTGAAGAGAGAGAGACTTATATTTAGCGGAAAAGAACAAATTACTTGATAAAATTAGCAAAAGCTTCAAAACATTGATAAACCTTGAGATTCTTGAGCTCGTAACGACACCAGCTTTGCCAAGTCCAGGCCAGACAGCGTCTGCTGCTATGTACTTACAATACTCTTGACATGCTATTCCGCATAATCACTAAGGTTTTTTTTTATTTTTTGGCTTTTAGCGAATTCGTTATTAAATGGTAATTTACTAGCTTAAAGCTTATCACCTCGCTTATCCAACGCGCTGGTGCCTTTATGTACTTAATCATCCACCCATACTCATCAGCTCCATGATTTGAAGATGATGCTTGACCCTTTATTGTAAAGTTTGACCTCTTGTGACCTACGTTTTATTGATTTAGACTCTGCGACAGAACGAGATATTGGCTATAAATAACGTCTTATCATTACGAGGCTGTGGAAGGAATTCTCCTCACGGTACGATTTCTACATTGATCCAAAGACATCTTCAAAACAAAAAGAAATCTGACTCTACTTTGGTTAGATCAAAACACCATTTAGTTAGATCAAATCCTAAATAGTTTCGTATAATATCAGTGATGGAATATGTTAGCATTGAAAGAAATCGAGTGATTCAAGATTGACGGCCTTAATAACCCTGGAGGTTGTCGGGCGACGTACAGTTAACCAACCGAACACCAATCATAACTTTTTGTGGCTCACAGACCTGCGTTTTTGAAGAGGGGGATCTCCGGGCCGAAATTGAACCGTCGGATGGAAAGGCCTCCCGTGGCTTAAGTGACTTCCGAGTGGAAAGACCGCTTTACGGAGCCAAGTAACTGGCTCGAGCTGCACACTCGGCACATCGCCAGGGAGTGTGTTTCCCCAGGGAGTGGCTGCCGTATTCCTCCTATGCCAAGCCTCGTTCGGCATAAGCGGACCCACAATATCCTAACTCCAGTTGGCGCTAAAGTGTTGTGAACGAACAGATCGGTTCCTCGTGTCGTTTTCTGTGTGTTTGGAGCAACGTAGTGATGATGATAGTCAAGTAGGCTTAGGTTACTGCCAAACGTACATCACTTAAGGCCTTAAGAATCTAGGTTTGCCTTGGCATGACCTCAACAGAGGAGGGTGAATGGCTTTCTTGGTCGTGTTTGCATCGTGAACAGTGGAAACATACGTAATTCTAAACTTTTACCAGCAAACTAAACTGTATTTCCTAAGTTTGAAGGACGTTAAACCTTGTTTCATAAACCCATAACGTAACGTCTTCTCTAACTTTCCCATCCTGATTTATTGCGCGAATTTTTCTTCCATCAGTTGTTAAGTCTCAGTCAGGGGCTCCTCCCTGCCTGACGCGCGTCCCTGCACATCCCTAATTTCCGCTCTGCGAGGCGCAGTTTCCGATCTGTGAGGTGCGCCTCGCCCTCGTAACGTTTTCTTTACCCTTTTAGCCATCATGATTTTGCTCGTTTCATTTAAATTTTCATTTTTCTTATTTAGAATTTTCATACGTCTCATCGCTCGTTATTTCATTATTTCATTTATATGTATTTTTATGTATTTCATAATTCGAAAATTTCGCCTTCTTTTTGCCGTTTCTTAAAGGATTTTTGTTTTTGTATTTTCTGTTTTACTTGATTCAAAACTTTGTCTCCCTCTTTCCTTCTTTTTGTCCCTTTCCCTTCTTCTTGTCTTATTCTCCTGGTTTCTGCTTTCTTTCTCTCTTTCTCTAACATTCAATAGTCTCATATGTCATTTTTTTCTCGACAGGTGATGGCTCGTCTAACCCCTCTTCCTGACACGCCTAATGTTATCATGAGATTATCATCTTCACATCAGATGACCTACAACCAATATGGTGGCTGTGCCTCGCCAGACCAGCTTGGGGCAGCGGTAATGCTCTGCCCCAGTCACCGAGGCCAGTCTGGGGTCTTGCTGATGTTATGAAGAATGAGACATTGAGATCGGCCAACGTGCACCAACTTACTTGTTGTTGTTGGTGATGACGTAAGACCAGACGCAGCGGTGCGGCGTCGCATCGTGCAGTACGGTAAGATGGGTAACTACGTCTTCACTCCCTCACACTGTGTGATGACAGGACATATTTCAACCTTGTGATATTTAGGTATCATCAGGGAATATGTTAGGAAAGAGTGCCATTCTTTGCAGCTTTAGTTCGTCTGTTTGTTGCCAGTGTAATCCACCATGAGGAAACTGGAGTAGATGTTTATGTGGGGAGATGAAATGTGGACGACCATCTGCCTTGAATCCCCCACACGCGTCGCTCTGTGTGACTAGTGGTCGGTGGTCCGACGTCGGGGTGGGTCACCGACCTTGCATATTCGACGCGGGCACTAAGTTACTGGTGCAGTACCTCTCCTGAGGTCCACCAGTCTTGAGGTTATCCCCTGCTATTTACAGCTGGACGCAGTATGCGAGGCGAGGCCAGCTGGGTCGTCTCCTTGTGGCATCCCAGTTAGGTGGCCGGGCCCGTCCCGATGCCACAGCACTGTCGGCGTGGCGATGTGTCCCCGTGTTCGTTGCGCAGGTGTACGCGACCCCGTGTGTCCCACCGTGTACAGTGTGGGCGTATTACCCTCATTGGCTTCCAGTGTCATATGTATAACCTGTGGTGTGTAGAGGATCATAGTAAAGCTTATCTAACGCATCTGTGAATATGTGAGGTTCTTAGGATATATATATTGATGTTTTTCGGTTCTGGGTACTGATGTCCACGACACGGAGACCTTTTGCCGTCTACGATCCACTCGGCTCCCAAGAACTTTTAAGGTCCTGAGTGTACGCTACTGAGTGAAGCCTCTGGATTGGACCTTACAGGTTATGAGGCACTGGTAGACAGCGTCGGCAGACTCAGGGCATGGCATACATCTTCAGCTCCGGAGGAAGCGCTGCCCCCAGGAAGAAATGCTCGTAAGTATTTACCGCCTCCCTGTGTCAAGTCATCACCTACCCATACATCATTCCGTGGGTCAGTCATCACCCATACCACCCATACCACCTCCTTAGACCAGTCTTCACCTACCCGTAGTGCCTTCCTGGGTCTGTCATCAACTACCTATACAACCTCCTGAGGTCTGTCACCCACTCTCGCCAGAGTTAACTCATCCTCCACAGCAGGAGCCTCCCCAAGGGAGGCCCATGACCTTAACAGACAACCAATGATCCACAGAGATCCTCACTACTCCTACAAGCAGTTCCTTGTCCCCAGATACGGCCAGTGTGCTTGTGTGATTCCAATGAAACGATCGAGATCTTTTCATAGTTTAACTGCCATAAGTGTCTCCCCAAAGGATCGAAGTCTTGTCAAATGTAAGACTTCGATTCTGGCAAAGTGGTCGACGGTGTCATCGGACATTTTGATAACCTCACTTAGGTCCTCCACCTGTCGAATAAAACCACAGTATAAACACCGAATCCTTCGAACTTAAAGCATATGATAGGAGAATAAAACCTTCGGTAAAACCAGTAAGGTAGAGTCTACTTCGGAGCATTTGAAGCTTTGTCATCATTACTCGTGAAGGAGAGAGAGAGAGAGAGAGAGAGAGAGAGAGAGAGAGAGAGAGAGAGAGAGAGAGAGTACTTGGGTATACGTAATAACTGGCGTATTTACGAACACTCATATATACGGGACTTTTTGCGTCTGTTTGACGTCACTGAGTTACTTGATGGAGGCTTCATGTTGTAGGGAGACGTGTGGGAGGTTCCTGGGAGGGCTGAGTGACGGTGTTTCCTGACGTCACGGGTGGGCCGGCGCGGTCAGGGGTCACGAGCTTTACTAGGGGTCACCAGAGCAGTCCAGGTGCGACGGGCGGTCAAGGGTCACGTCCTGTCCTTGGCTCACCAGAGCAACACGGTAACTGCCCGCTAACCCTAACAGATTATAGAACCGGTCAGGAACGCCAGGCCAGATTGCAGCAGGCAAGGCGACCAGCGAGATAAACATGTGTTGACGTGAAAGTGTACAGATGGCGTCCACCTGGCGGTATATCTGGCGTTTTTTTTTATAACACTTTACGTACGGTATTTACTCAAAACGTAGTATAGTGATCAGAGAGTGGGATATATCATTCGACTTTATGACCACCTCAGAGCTGTGCTGTGGTATTGTAATATTTACAGAAAAAACTACTACTTTTAAGCTCGTAAATTCTTATAATGTCTAGCTGCACACAAAGACGCATGCTTGGAGCGGTAAACGTTCCTGTACCTTCTGATACGCGCATGTATGTCCCTGACAGCCATGAAACATGGCCGGCAGCTGTGAGCCTCTCTTACCAATCACCTCCTTTAAAACAACAGCGATGCAGCTTTAGCTTCACGTGATACAGTCAGGTAACAGCGATACGAATGCCGAAAGAGATTTACTTGTCACGTGGAGTAATTTCGCGATATGGACATCACCGCAACTAGCAAAATGTGAAGATGTTTTGAGCGTCTTGGAAAAAAAGGGGCTGTTTCGACCCTGGCCTTCAGAGAGGCTTGGGATTTGTGTATAGTACACTGTGATTCGTTGATTCGTAGGCTACCACAAGGGCTAGGGACGTGCTGTGGTGAGGAGGTCACTACAGAAGTGCCGTCGTGCTCAAGGGTCGTATCCTTGTGTTTAAGGGTCGCAACGTCGTGCTTAAGGACGACGCCACCTATAACTCTAATCCCCTTACCTCAGAGGTGTTAAAGGGACGGGGTTGGGCAGGGGAGCCAGAGGTGGCGTGTCGGAGATGCTTAGAGTGCGGTAGATAGATGCTGACTGGTAAAGGGAGCCAGGTACCCCTGATGATGACTGGTAGAGGGAACCAGGAACCCCTTAGGCTGTGCTTTACTGTGGGTGTAGATGTCTCGACTCGACCTGTAGTGATGTGCCATACGGTGAGGGACGTTTACAATCGTGGGGTCTCGTCTCTTGAACATTTTCTACGACAAAAATTCCTAAATTCATGTATGCTGTCTACATTAACCATATCCTCAGTTACTTTATGCCGTTTATCCACCACTGTTAAGCTATAGATCTTTTTTATATCTGTTTTTACCTTTCACCACAGTGCCCTGGCTACTGGCTACTGAACTTCATTTCCTAGTTTACGAGGACGTCATCTTAGGAACTGTTGATGTCTGTGTAATTTCCACGATTATATCTCCTCTTTAAGGTCTTGTCTCACCTCTGTTGTTTGAACATCTTCATTTATCACGTAGTCAAACTTGAGCATTACCTGGTCACTTTTTTTATATGGTGTATCATATGGTATTTTCAATATCCATGGTAGTATGTGTGAAGGTTAGATCGAGCACTATTTGGCACATCAGTCCCTCTCATCGTAGTGTGTTCACTGACATGTTGGTGTAGGAAACTTTCATGCATTCACACTAGAAAACGTGTGTCTTCTGGTCGGAAAAATAAGTCTCATTTTTAGGCGTTTTGATATTATTTAGTTTCATTGACTTGAAGGGAAACTTTGTCTACGATCGCAAAGGTCTCGTACGCTTTGTGGAAGTGAAATGAAACACTCCTCTGTTGTTTAACTGTTAACGATGTGTACCGCGAGGTTTAATGCGTCAGTCGCATTCTTATCATACCACGAGAGAGTTTACAGTGTTGGAGTTCAACCCGCACCTCGGGGTAGTCTGGTCCACCTGCCGCTCTGGCATCACTTGACAGCCACAGTTCATAAACTTACCTGTCCTCCTTGACCCGTTGGTCACAACGGAACGGTTCGTTCTTATGATGACCTCGCCTTCAAGGGTCCCGTCAGAGACCAGGTCATCATAATCAAGGTCCGAACCGTCTTGTTCAAGGATTATGTCGTCCTCAAGAATCAAAGTTGTTGATCCATCGAGCAACACAGCAAGTGAGTCTGTCTGGCATTCGTAAGGTCCAACTGACGTCCTTTAGAACCATACTCCACCGCCGCTGGTGACAGCTTTGGCATTTTGGCTTTGAATTGGCGAACACCCCCGGCTCTGACGCTCCTGAAAATCAGGGGTCTCGTATCACTTTCCATAAAATACTTCTGTGAAATACGGTAGCATATAAATAAGCCCTTTTTAATAAGCGTAGCAATGACCTCTGCGTATTTCTTGAGGTGGGTTATATTCTGTTTATCACGAGTAAAGCCCACGGCGAGATTGTCCGCTAGTGAGGGTTGGGGGTTGTCGTGCTTAGCGATGCGCCGGTGGACTTCCCCCACTGAAATGGACCAGAATCCTGCGTTTCTGCTTTATACGCGAGATGTTCAGCGGAACAGAGCGAGGGGCGAGCTTGCCAAGTGTTTCAATCTACGTCGATAACAAAACCAGTTTTATGTTGGTTGTTGGAACCCTGGAGAAGATCCATTTATACCTTATGGGCCATAGTTTATTTTTGTGTTTTCACATAAAGTAAACTCTACGGATTCGCCGACGCCATGTCTAAAGACAGAGTCATCAGGGCGGGAACACGTACGCGCGTCGTCGTACATTGCTGGGTGTAAGGCCTGGTGATCACCGAAGAACAACAGAACAATAAAGAAGCCGTGGCTCTCGTACGTAGATCTCTGGGCCTGGCTGATGGTAGCAAGATATCGCCGACGCCTCGCACTCGGAGCCCGATGGCATTTGATACGCAGCAAGCGTACACGTGCCGGTGTTGCAGGAGCATTCCTCACCAACACAGAAGGCCAGGAGGGACTCTCCTCACCAGCTGGTGTTGTGTGAGTCTCGCCCACACACACACACACACACACACACACACATCCCAGCTGGATGTAGTGTGAACAGTCCTAACCACAGGAGGACGTCAAGAAAGACTTTCCTAACGACCACTATAGTCAATCATCCCGTCCAGCTGTGTCCAGGTTTCTGGGCCTTGTATTTTGTGAGGTGGAGACCACGAGCCTTGGTATGCGAGCCTAGCGAGAGATCTTTTTACCAAAAATTATCACAACGGTGATGAATTTATCAGTAACGAGACACATGTTTGTATTAACGAAGTATGCTTTTGTTTCAGTGGATGCGTGTTGCAGGTAACGAGGCTTTGATTTTATGGGCCTCAGTGGTGTAGTGGTTAATGTTAATGACCATGACGTGTGCACAGGCATGCCCGGGTTCGGACCTGGGCGCGGTAGTCTGTCCACAGTTCATCCAGCTTTTCATCCTTCCCTTGAGTGGGTCGATGAATTGGGTATCTGGCTTAGGCTCTGGGTGTATATATGTATACATATATGTAGCGTCAATGAGGGCATTCAATAGCCTGTACTGTCTTGGCTAACCTGGAAGATATGATGCCCCACAGAGACAGATCTCATACGTGAGCCTGTCGTCTCTCCTTGACCTAGACAGAATATCTTAGACAGTACGTTAAAAGTCTGTCGTTTCTATGCATTACTTCTTTATCAAAGCAGATACAATCTTCAGCCACTGACTTTGTACGATCGTTTGAAAGGGTATTTAACTTAAAGTTTCCCAAGCCCTTCTGAAGATGTCTGGGTGAAATATTGGAGGATGAAGGTGTTTGGTGTTTTCAGTCTAATTTTGTGGTGTTTGGTGTACATTATGCCAAGAGATATCAAGAGAGAGTCTTCCTGTAAAAGCGTTACGTCTCAATTGTAGACCCTCGTGGGCTTCTGAAGCTGTTTATCACTGTCACTAGAATTTTCCCAGGCGTCAGTAAATTTGCTTTTGAACGTACGATGTTGTGTTGCTTTACGTGTGTGTGTGTGTGTGTGTGTGTGTGTGTGTGTGTATCTAATGTGTGAAAATTTGTGATTGTATTTATGAGCATAGATGCAAATCCGAGACCACCGCGGTTGATTTTAGTAGTATAAACCACAGCGATTCATCAGCCATTACCTAAGGGACTTCCATTCAAATAATTTAACTTTAATTGTGTGTAGCTGGCCAACCTTTGGAACACTGTTGTTGACCTAGTACGGCTGTTTATACTTGATGGTTAGGGGGTCACATTAGTGTCAAGAACGAGGACAATTTGGAGTCACTTTGGCTGCCTGCCGACCCCGACGAAAGTGGGTAGAGTACCTAGACATAATGACTAGTTCGTCTGTAACAGCGGCAACGGTGGTGTGGCAGCGTGGAAGGCATATTTACGCACGGTATAAAACCTCGAAGACACTATCTTCATTGCTGTGAAAGTGTGACTTTGGCAGGTCGCTTTGATTCTGCGTCTCTCCTCTTGTCTGAATGTTCTCTGTGGTTTTTCTGTATCCACAGAAAATTTCGGTAGACTTGTTTATTGCTCGAGGAATCATAGAGCATAATAGATAGTTGACAAGGAGATGTACATTATATATATCTTTATCTCAGGACTGTGTCTAATGGGATACCTCTCATAAGACTTATATGTCCAGAGGAATAAAGTTTACAAAATGCCTGTGGTATATGACATGCCTTGATATATAATTTCCTTCGCACACCAGAACCGTATGTCAGTTTCAACCAGACGACTGGCAACAGGAAGCTGCCAGCAAGTTGTACGATTAGCAGCTGCGTTGTCAGCCGTACGATGAGTCATGAAATTCATATTCGTGACAATCACAAATTCCTAACACACGTATACAATGAATGACTGATAGTACCATACCATTGCCTTCTTGGGGAGGAGGGTAAACCAGTGGCACAAAATTGAGGAATAAATAAATAAAAGAGGATTGTAGAGACTGGTGAAGAAAATAGATATTTGGAGTCTTTGTTGAGCTTGTGTCACTTGTTTCATGAAGTTGCAAAAGGTTAGAAAGTTCCTTGCGATAGGGTCAGCTATAACGAAGACGAAATTGCTCGTGTTATCTGTACAAGAGGCAGCAAGAATAGAAGAAAATTTCAGTAATTCGTTATTTATTCAGTTACCCTTAATCTACCCACAGTAAAAAAAACGAATATCAATTTTTCGAAAATGAGTTCTTACAATTTTCTCTAAAGAGAACAAGTGATAGGCAAGCAGGGTTGTGACCTTAAGGAGACACAGAAGAAGAATTCTGAAGACGTGAATGGCGGTGCCCCAGTGTCGCCAGGTTTGCAAGCGAAACACTGATTCAGTTGGCGACACCTCTGTGTGGAGACACCATCTGGCTCTTGCCCCACCTGTTGCCCCTTGTTGCTCTCGCGACCTTGCCCGCTGACACTGCGCCGATACCCGTGGCGTGTCACCTCCGTCGTGGCCTCCCTCTGTAGTGAATGCGGGTGATAGTAGTGACGCGAGTGTGTTGAAGAAGTGCCGTCTGTCTGAGGCGCAGCGCAGTATTGCACCTCGTCCTTCAACTGGCTGAATCCTAACGTCTGACGTCCGTCGTTTCCTCATCGAGTTGCTGAACCACGCCAGCGGGAAGTGAGATGTTCCCCCACGAGAGGTCCACATGGCCTCTGCTATGACGATGACTAGGCCATAGTCCCGACCGCTGGTGATGGCATTCTTCACAGTGGGTGCTAGGGCTCGAAAGGGAGGTGGAGCACCGGGAAGGAACCTGCAGTAAGTACAAACATTGGATCGCAGTGGTGGACGGTCAGAGAACCAGACCTGACTCTGTCCCTTCGGGTGATACAAATTAGAAATGTTATTTCCAGAACTCGTAACCAGATCAGAAAACTTGAGTGTGATGTAGAATCACACTCAGTCACTTTGAAAGGGAGCCTTGTAATATCTCTATACCGTACATGGTTTACCCTCCTGTAATGCTAATACTGTGTATGTATTATGCCGTTGAAGGCTATCTGTGTACCACCACAGTCATGTGATTCGCTGTAGGCACTGGAATATAGCTTAAGGGGTTGGAGAAAACTGATTTGTGTCAGCTTTTGTATCCTCACCATATCTGTTCACAGGCGCAACTGCTTTGCTTTTCATAAGATTATACATTTATCCTCAGGAACCATACATTCAGTTTCGAGATATTAAAAAGAAAATGCTTGTGGCTAATATGATTGTCGAATATGGTGCAGATCAACAGTCCATCTGGGCAAGGATTATATTATTCATTTCTTTTTCCAGGAAATTAATGTTTATTATGATTTTCATAAAACGTGTTTATTTTTCCCAGGAAACTGGTGACATTTTCCCCACAGGAAACTGGAGGAGTTTTAAAGCGTTACGTGTGGGAATGGTTAGTTTCATTGAATCTCGTTTAACTATTATGTTTGTGTCCTCGTCTGTAACAGGAGACGATTGTAACGAGCTTCATGCAAACGTTCAACTATTCTTTTTACATATATCTTTTTTCCCAGCCGTGTACGAGGTATAGTAAGATGTCGATGATACTAATATTTATTTAAAGATAATGACTGTGAAAGTCAGCGGGTCATGGGGAAATGTAATTTTGTCTGGGGAAAAAAAAAAAGTTTCCCACGTCAAGGAAAAATTTTCCCAGAGGAAAAACAGTGCTAAAAATAGCGAGGGGAGAAAAGAACCCTTGTGCCACACAAACACAGAAAAAGACTAGCAGGAAAAATAAAATCTGTGTGGCAGGAAAAGACAGTGTACTGGGAAAAAGACGGTAATGTGTCAGGAAGAAAAAAAAAATCTATGCCAGTGGAAAAGACTGTCATGAAAACACCCCTTTTTATGGCAGGAAAAAGACACACTACCAGGAAAATAAAAAAGACTGTGTAAGGAAGACATGGCGTTCCAAGACAATGACATTGTGCTAGGAAAAAAAAACCCACAGAGTGCCGAAAAAAAGGCAGGGTCAGTTAAGAGAAATTAGTGTATGAGGAAAATAACTAGTGTGCTAGGAATACAGTCTATGTGTTCGGGGAAAAAATACCAGTGAGCAAGGAAAAAAATCTAGCGTTCCAAAAATCGGAATTGAAGAAAAAAAAGTCGGAAAATAAAGTATGAAGCCCCAGACGACATGATTTGGCTGTCGAGTACAAGTATGTGTGTGTGTGTGTGTGTGTGTGTGTGTGTGTGTGTGGGGGGGGGGGGATAAAAGGGGGGGGGGGCACTAAAGTTTATCAGGTTGCCAAGAAACGTGATCAAAGAGGAGGAAAAAGGAAAAAAAAACACACACTACCTGAGAAAGACTATGGTAGGTCTTCGGGAAGGAATGAAGACGAAGAAGGAGCTGCGGTACCGCTGAACTGCCGCCACACACCGGGAGGACCTCCTCACCACTCCGGAGTAACGGAGGCGGTGCAGGAAGTGCTGTCGCAGGTCTCGGGATAATAATCCTCAAGGCCGCGGGAAAATCTGGTATCGCAGCGTCCCCAAGATGGTGTCAGGCCGGCGTGGAGAGCGTCACGTTGTCGGCTGCTGGAGACGCTGTACCGATGCTGAGGAGGCTACTGGGGTGTGGTTGAGGAGAGGGTCGTCCAGACGACGACCACCCCGAGGGAGGATGTCACAGTATAGAGGGAAAAGACGGATTGACGAGGAAGTGGGAACGGAAAGCTTACCCCTGCCTCAAACTAAGTGACTTTTATTCATAGATTACTCATAAATACATCACACTAACCAAACAAATACACGCTGATATAACCCAACAAACTCAAAGCACCCGACCTCCCAACTCTCCCCTAAAGTGGACAAGTATTTCGCCTCGGTAACTCTTGCTGCTGTAGTTGGTAACTCGACCTAAGGAGGGACATAGGGAGTGTCAGAATTACATTAATGGACAATATGCGGTGGACAGAGCAAGCAAGTGCTCGCAAGGCTTGGAGCTAAATCTCGCACGACACACCCAGCAGCCCAAGAAATTACCCTTCAGAGGCCCCCAGGACGGAGGTAGACACCTCCATGGACACAAGTGGTTTTGGTTCGACCTCATCTCGTCCTGCACTGAACCGCTCTACGCTGAGGCTCCGTACCGCTTTACACTGAGGCTCCGTATCACTGGCAGTGTATCGGCGGACGACGGGTGTCTCCTCTTGGCACGGAGGGCGTGGGAGCCCTCCCACTTTCAATACACCACACCAGCAGTCTTCTCTGGCACTCGCTATGATAATTATAGGGGGAAAAATAATGTGAAATTTCTGGAAGTATTCAGATGAAATATCCACAATCATGTTCTTAAATAGTTGTAGATACACACGCACACACACACACACACACACACACACACACACACACACAGTCAGGCCACTAATAGCCTAAAATGAATACACAAATGTTCATATCCCTGGCCTTGGTCCTCACACGTACAAACACAGGTGACAGGCAGCGCTGAGCCAAGACATACACACGGTGGCGCTCCACAACGATCATGGCTGTGAGGCAGTTCTAAACCTCAAGTCTACCCATTTGTGTCAAAGTCTTACACTACCCTACACCCACACACGTGTACGATGATGATGTGCGTGTGTGTGTGTGTGTGTGTGTGTGTGTGTGTGTGATTGCTGTTTACGTGTTATGGGCAGGAGAGTTTTACACTAGTGTTGCCCCGTCTCTTATCCTTTTATATAGGTATTCCTATGTGTGTATGCGCACACACACACACACGCACACAAACATAAGCTGTGTGTGTGTCCGAAAGTTAATTGTTTGCGTTTCACGATGGGACAAAATAGTGTCATAATTACTTCAACATCCACACGTTCCACATTGATAGATTTCAAGGCTTAGAAAAAGGAAAATCCTTGAGACGTTGAGTGCTCCTGTCTTGGTAAACACTGCTCTGATGTACACCTTTCAATCCATTTCGAGAACTCTCGTGTATCATAAGGGGTAAGTCGGTCGTTTGTGACGTGGGCCAGGTCTTGCAGGAGGCGGGGATGCAACAGCAGCAGCAGCAGCTGGGTGGGCGGGCGAGTGTGAGCTCCACATGCCCGCCCGCTCCCTGGCTGGCTGACTAATCGGCTTAACGCCCTCACCACGGCAACGCGCTGGCTCAGTCGGTGACAGCCTTTTAGATCCCTCGTGTCGAGTCCAAGCACACGACTTGCCTGCCTGCCTGCCAGCTGAGGTGAGGCTCCCGGGTCATGAGAACCGACAGCCTGACAAACTGCAGCCCTAGTGGTCACGAGGTCAGGTCACGTCACGTCGGGGGAACACGTTTAAGGCAGATAGATAGATGATATCCGCTCGACAGAAACAGGTCTCTGACTTCTCCAGCGCATCGGCCGATACGCGCACCATCCACGCTCTCCCAACCTCCATCTCTCCTGGCTAACGTTTGTCCTGTGACTCACCAAATTCTTTGACACATCCCAGCCATTCTTGGGTTATGGTGGCCTCGGTTCTTGCAATACCTCGTTAAAACCGCCCATAGTCACGTCCTCTGGCTTTACGAAAACCTGTTTTTTTTTCAATCGGTCAAATGATTACGATTATCAGCAAATGATAGTCACTAAGGTGACATGACAGTGCTTTCGTTAAGTGCTAAATGAAATTGATGAATCAAATATGGCTGCCTTCATATCATCCCTGAGTTCCTTTCGCTAGCGCTTTCAAGGCAAGACACGATCTGTGCCATGTTACGTGTCCGTCATATGAACTCTGTGAGACGGGAGAGTAAACTGAACTGTCTTACCGCGCGATCAAGGCAAGAGAGTGGGACGATAGCCACACTAATGTTGGGCAAGCGACGCGGGGGGGGGGGGGGGGGGGAGAGAGAGAGAGAGAGAGAGAGAGAGAGAGAGAGAGAGAGAGAGAGAGAGAGAGAGAGAGAGAGAGAGAGAGAGGAGGAGGAAAGAGAGCCTTTGGCATATGAACTATGAGTGGATTACGGGGGTCGAAAAAACGCAATAGGATGAAGCTGTTGTTTTATTCTGAAAACGTTTCGGTGCAAAGCCTTGCTCACACAGACGAAAAAACAAGAGACAGGAATACACGGGTCTCGTCTCCTATTGGTAAGGTGTGTGTGTGTGTGTGCGTGTGTGTGTGTGTGTGGAAAGCTTTGCACACAAATGTTACAGAGCATCATTCCAGCTCCACCCATCGTTTTTCTACCGTTCCTGAGCCATTCATCGGTCAGATTCACATGTGAACTAGAGACTTGTAAGGAATAGGAAGGATTGATAATTCTGGAATAATATGAATCATACTTCTATCAATAATGATAATATTGATGACTAATCATTATCATTATTACTATAAGTAGTAGCAGTGGTGGTGGTTGCATCAACATTTTTCTCAAGATTAATTGCAGTTTCCCGCCTCAGCAAGGTAGCGTCAGGAACAGAAGACTGAGTCTTCGAAGATAATTAATTCCTTCCTTGACTCATTATGTTCACCTTTCAGATACTTAACACAGAGGCGGAGTGATTCCAGCCCCCCCACCTCTTAGTTGCCTTCTGTGATACGCAGGAGATACATGAGTAGTGTTCTTTCTCCCGTATCCCAAGGATAAGATAATAATGATAGTGATGATAATGATAGTAGTAATGATAGACGAGAAATAAAGAATATGAAATGAAATAAAATTACGCGGTTATCTATGAAATCTTGTGAAACAAACGCTTGTCTTTGACCGATTCTTTAATTCTGATCATTTGCTCAGAACTCTTGCATAACACAAATGTTTCTAAAAACTTATGCAAGATATTCAAGGTTATAATATCAAAAAAAATTATCAAAATGTCATAGAACATAAAATGTGAAGTGGAAACATCTGTGTTGCATTTACCCTGATACTGTGTTCTCGTTTCTAATTCGTCATTAACAGATCGAAAGGAAAATTAGCCTCGAATGAGGTTGGTAGTAGATTACTTTCTATACGTTCGTAACGAAACTATATTTCTCAATAGGTAAATTGCGGGGTATCGGGCAACCGCGTCTCATAAACTATCTCAAGTCCGTTTTCTCTATCCATAAAATTCATAACATAAACACCCGGAAGAAAATAAGTCCGTGTCATAAACTAGTCTCCATCTTGGATCCGGGTTACAGAAACGGTCAAATAGACGAATCTCATAATATAAATAAAACCCACGTACTTTGATAAAACTCGAACTGGAAAGCGCGCGATGAAGCTCTTATCTATATACACATGGGCAGTTTAGAGATCTATAAACCTCCAGGTAGTGAGGATAAGCATGATTACTTTTTGATTTTAAGTATGACTCTGGTTATTAATTCTGCCTGCGTTAGGTATGGTTCCTAGTGTGTCATAGTAATCATTTTTCCCAACCTTATACACTCTGACGTAGGTACCCGATTTATAGATAAACCCACAGACATACGAATATAAGAAGCACGCCTACATGCCTTGAGCACCCTACACACTTCCCCCTATATATATATATATATATATATATATATATATATATATATATATATATATATATATATATATATATATTTTGGAAAGGATCACAATTTTGCGCGTGATCAAGATATTCCTATGAGTCCACGGGAAAAATGAAACACGAAAACACTTTTCGTGTTTCATTTTCCCCGTGAACTCCTAGGAATATATATATATATATATATATATATATATATATATATATATATATATATATATATATATATACTTCAGATTATTACGTATATGATGTATCGCAATTATTTAACTAGTTATAGTGATACTAGAGGCTAGAAGTCCAGAATGAAGATAAGAATTGTATAGTCAAGACGAGTGAGTGTTGCCGGAGAGACCATGTCTGGGGCAACAACAGGCCAGTGCCAACAACCCTACGGTTCACATTGCTATATATATATATATCCCCGTTCCCAAACATTGTGACGTGGAGGGGGAGGCTCCTGCATGTCACCCTCCTCCCCCAGCCAACCATTCACAGCACGTTACCCGCCTCCCTGGTAGCCACTCACAGCACGTTACCCGCCTCCTTGGTAGCCACTCACAGCACGTTACTCGCCTCCCTGGTAGCCACTCATAGCACGTTACTCGCCTCCCTGGTAGCCACTCACAGCACGTTACTCGCCTCCCTGGTAGCCACTCGCAGCACGTTACTCGCCTCCCTGGTAGCCACTCAAAATGTTAATAGGAGGAGAGGTGCTGGTTTTAGTGACGCAGAGTGACCACGAGCACGACGGTACGACCCTTGAGCATGACGGTACGACCGTTGAGCCCGACGGTACGGTAAATCTTGAGCACGACGCGTTTACACTCCTTGAGCAGGATGGTACAGCCCTTGGGTACGATGGTCAAGCTCTGAAGGGTAGGGTCAAGGCTCAGGCCATCGTACCCAAGAGCAGTACCATCGTGCCCTTGTGGTTAGTATCCAATGTACCATAAAACGTACCATAACCTTTGTTTTAGATTGCTGAGTTGTTACATTTACGTTTGGGTCGACGACTTGTTTCCAGGATTACGACTTCCTTGTTATATTTGCTTGCTTGTGATTCTGAAGACCATTACACTAATTTATACTTGCTGCTATCTTTATGACACTCCTGCAGCGCTCAGGAACCTAGCCGCTTCCACTCGTCATAAAGCATTATAATGTGAGTGTGTTTATGTGCAGAGAGTTGCAGGGTAATTGAGTAGTATGTGCTCGGTGTCTTGCATATGGTAGTTGCATCGTGGCCATGAAGGATCTTGGGATATGTTGAAACTGTGTCTGTGCTGTTGTAGTGATGGGTGATTTCCGGAGTGGAGCCGGGAGAGGGTGACTCGTGTTTGCCTAGGAGTGTGGTTTCTGATGGATCTATGTCTGATGGGTTGGAGTTTAAAAGGGACAGGTCAGTTGTTCTGAAATCTTTGAGAAGGTGAAGCTATCCGGAGCCAAGTGATGTAGTGAAAGAAGCAGAGATCACAACGATTCACCTTTGAGTTACCATAGGCCTCGATACCATCTAGTGATGCATCGGCAAGATGAGTATTGCGATGTGTATTTAATGGCAGAGACACGCAAGCAGTCACATTTTCGGAACAAAACCAGAGAGAGAGAGAGAGAGAGAGAGAGAGAGAGAGAGAGAGAGAGAGAGAGAGAGAGAGAACACATTGCTGAGCAGGACTTGTGACTCAGATTTCTTATTCCTAATGGGAAAAAAGTACCAAGGTAAACTAAAGGTAAACTAAGAGACTCGGGAATTCATTCTTCTCAATTAGTTTCGGCAAACTCTCCTACAGGAAGACGAGTTCAAAAGAATAAATTCCTCGCTCATGCCTTCAGTTTTTCCTTGCTTTCCATTAGCCAGGGAAGACGATGATTAAATCTCATACTGTGAGGGTTAGGAAGTTTGTTTTGAAGTAAATTCGTTGAGCTAAAGATGCACCAGATGTGTGGGCAGTTACGCCTTACAAGGACGAATCGGTCTTGTGTGTATAATCGGGGCAACTATTCAGAGGAAAAGAATCTTGGGTATTAGAACAAGCATTCCAACTCCTTAAGAGTCAGATTTAGATATTTGCGTAATGGGTTTCCAAGGCAGATTAGATCTACGGTGATAACACGTTTGTTTACCATCGTGAGTGTTGGGATTATAGAGTGGATAAGGAGTTAGGAAGGACGTGTGAAGTCGTGGGGGAAAAAAGATTCAAAGAAAATTGGTCTGTGGCGTTAGACGTAACTACCATACGTCCGCTCCGCTGAGAAATTCTTTTCAATTTCTTTGAAACAGTTGACACGACACGGACGAAAGTACAGGCCAGTCGAAGCCACGTTGGACGAAAAGATAGAATAATGTTCATAGATATGATTATAGCGAGATGGGATGTTGATCGAGCAACGGCAGGTGGAGCAGATCTGAGAGAAAAAGTTAAAGCAATGCCGGGTTGAGGTGTGAGCGTATGAGTGAACAGCCTGTTTGATGAAGTAAGGAGGTTGTTGATAAAGATGGAGAAAGAAGGAAGGAGACAGGATCATGAGACAAAAACACACACACACACACACACACACACACACACACACACACACACACACACACACACACCATTTATTCAAATCGACGTTCACAAACCCATTATTCGGTGTTATGATCTTGTGATGTGACTGATGAAGTCGTTACAACTTTCTTCAATTATTATATGGATGTCATCTATGTCGTTTTTTCAGGCCTATGACACTGGGTATCGTTACATTTCTATCATATTACAGTAAACGACTGCGGTACAGGACTGTAACTGCGGTACAAAGGCAAGAACCTGTGTTGAGAATAATCGGAGACTCGTTTCATTGAATAGGTTCACCGTGCAGGGTTATCAGGGGCGACCGCAATGGCTTCCGTCGTACGCTTCCCCCCCCAGAGAGCCGTGGTCTTAAGACAGCGATGTTGACTATCTGTCGAGTCATCCGCTGGCTGCTAGACTGTTGAGAGAGAGAGAGAGAGAGAGAGAGAGAGAGAGAGAGAGAGAGAGAGAGAGAGAGAGAGAGAGAGAGAGGAGTTCCCGCGGCGGATGTGGCGTGTCACTCTGCCGTTGCTTTACCAGCTGGAGGAGGAGGAGGTGGTGGCTCGGCCCTCGCACCGGTCACTGTAGTGCCCACCAGTCTCCTCCACGCCGCCCCAGGTGAGGTAGTTTGCATACTGGCTCCTCCGGTGGGTGCTGCCCACTAAGACGCTATGCCCAGGAAGATGCCCGGACGAACGTAAGTATGTGCCAGAAATCGAATGATAATTAGACGTATATGAAAGTGAAGCTCCGAGGACTTTGGAAGTATATGATGAATTATATATTCATACAGACTAACGGTTAGAATTATGAGATAGAGTTACGCTACATCACTGAGAAAAAAGTATCAGTAATTTAGTTTTTTTAAAGTTCATTACTTTTATGATCTTACTGCGGTATTAACACCTTGTTGATTTGAGCACAGTCGATGAAGAGGTATAATGAATATTATTCGAAGTTTATCGTCATCTGTATTTGATTTTTGACTTTTTGTTATTACGCCTCTGGACAGTATTGTTCCTGATTCACGTTTTCTGTTAGCTTTATGATTAATAAAAATGGTATAAAGAATTCCAAGAAAAAACTCTCCAGATATTTACGAAGTCGCCACTTTAAGAACGTTTAATGATGGTCAGCATTTTGTCATTGAAATTCCTCTGATTTTTATAAATAAAATTCCCCTCCTCCCTCCTCAAAAAATGAGTGGGTCAGTTTATTTTTTTGGACACATGTCAAGACCTACTGCTACGAAACCTACAACCATTTATGAGTCATTATGTACCTATTCCTAATAACCTTTGAGTCCTCTTTGTGAGAGAAAATCTTTGTGTTCCCAGGACTACTTTGAAGAGGCTCCTACAAGCCACCCACGGTTGCGCTCCTTCCAGTAGCAGGGAAATGTATACTCGTATGGAGTTAGTGATACGACTTATCTAAAGTCTTCATTTACGGCATCAGATTTACATTGTTCTTAGTGGTCGAACGTTTATTGCAAATGATAGCATTGAGTAAGGATATCTTTAAAATTATCTACGGGTAGAGTAGATTATCTACGGGTAGAGTAGATCATCCACGGGTAGAGTTTATGTATGAGATCGGCATGGACTACTGTACACGGGAGTTAATGAACGTATCTGTTTGATTTTTTGCCTGGGAGCTGAGCAAGGTGGTGCCTGGAGTCATTATATCATGATTTATCCTCATGGCCCACATGTGGGTGGCACTACGAGCACAAGTAGGCAGCACACTGGCCACAACCCAGGTGTCACTGCAGGCCACATGTGGACGGCACAGCGGACCACATGTAGGCGTAAAGGCGGGCCACACATCATACGTGTAAAGGTGAGCTGGAAGGTCGCGTCGACGCTTGGGGGGAAAACCCCCCAAACAATGTCACAATACTGCTTGACACGACGTACGTACCCAACCAGCCAGCCAGCCCGCCAGCCTACTTGCCTGCCTGGCCTCGACCACTGTATGGGTCGGTTAGGAATTGTTTCGATGGGTGTACGGCTCAAGGTGAAGTGCCCGAGGACTGACGGAGTGCCTGTAGAGCACCACTTTATAAAGGCGAGAGTAAGAGTGAATGTTTGAGTTACAGGGGTAAAAGTGTGTTGAGCATACCTGGTTAAGTTGTCAGGGAGAGTGGTGATTGAGAGGGCGTGCGTGCATGTAGCATCAGATGCAATTGGAACATTGTGGTTTTAGGTGGATCAGGAGTTTGCACTGAAGAATGTGTGTGTGTGTGTGTGTGTGTGTGTGTGTGTGTGTGTGTGTGTGTGTGTGTGTGTGTGTGTGAGTGATTACAGAAATGGAGTTATTTGTATGTGGCATTTATGGATCAGGAAAGAAAATGTGATAGGGTGATAGATACGGTTTGTGGTGAGGCGTTACGAACATGTGGTGTGGGAGGAAAGCTGTTGGAAGCTGCCGTGGATTAAATGAAAGTGTTATCGAAGAAAAATGTAATTTACAAAAATTAAGTAATTGTAATCTTGATTGGATTTTCCAATAAGAATTAATTGTGATTTGTTAGAAATTATTTCCGCTGCATTTACATGAAACCACATCGGTCCACACATGTGGTACTACCACGCCAGGTCCTCCACACCTGTGGTATCAACACACAAGGTCAGGTCAATTAGTCTGTACTTTCAGCGTCTCTTGGCAACGCTAACGAATATACACAATATTGATGGCTTTAAAGGTACTATTATTTGTCTGCGATTTCCTCATGTTGGTTCATGGAGGATTCAAAATCTTGTCATATGCGGAAGTTAAAGGATTTATGGGTATGTTTCCTCTGTCGCAAGTGACCCGTGGTATGTTTAGATTTAAACTATAAAATGCATATACATGGTAGGGTAAGGCTTCTGCCCGTATGATGCTAATGATGACTTTGCATTGCTCTCTTGGGGCCTCTATGTGTGTGTGTGTGTGTGTGTGTGTGTGTGTGTGTGTGTGCGTGTGTGTGGAGCAATAGTAAACTAAATCCTGACAGTTCTGGCTGGCGTGCGTACGTCCAATGATATTCGATGGAGCGCCCAGTGTCCGACACGGTCTAAAGTTTTATGATCATCTAGAAGAGATATTTACATATTCAGGCGTGGGAAGGTTGATATAGCACAATGCACATACGTCTGTCGCACAGATGCGCGTGAAAACAGACTGACTGTAAACTGTGCGTGTATGATATATTCAAGTCTTTCTGAAGTCTTCCTAATATATCTTTGCAGCATCTGTGGCGGGAACTATAGGTCTTTCAAGTCTTCATGATAATTTTATCAGAGGATCAAGTTCTCGGGATGGAAAGAATTTAGATTGTATATACTCGTGGGGTTAGATTATCGAACTTAAAGGATTAAGTAATGAACAAGGTGTTGATGTACTTCAATCTCAGAAGCCCTTCTGGCTCAGGGGTGATGGACGTAATGCACTCCAACCTATAGTATCATTTTGAATTAGCGTTGGCAAAATGGGCTCGAAGTGAATCGCGACTGACGGAGGAGAAGGAGGGTTCACATGAATATCTTTCTAATCTTATGTCGTTGTATTTTAAGACTTTTTTTTTTTTTCTCTCCCGAACTCCCGGTTCCTACAGGCAACCCAGATATAATTACATGGAGCTAGGCCGCCTTATCATCCAGATTTCCCGGGCTTTTCCAGATTACTTGTGTCGTCTGGCTTCTTGAGTAGATTGTGTGTCGTCTTCTCAGCTCTCCACCCTCCATGCCCCACTAGTGTGGTCACACCTCTCTCGCCTGTGGCCAGAACATCTCTCGGCCTCATTAAAAAGCTCTTGGAAGTTTTACATTTCAGTTTAGGTATGACGAATTGTGTTGACATGGTGTAGGCCAGGCGACGTGGATCGAACCATATGTAGCAAGGAGAGTGGATTACAATCTTCTATTGAGAAACTGCTCCCCTGGCTGATTGACGGGTTTTGAAAGGTCTTCAAATATTGGGATACGTAGGGATATGTGAGCGATGATGGGATATATGGGTGTGCGGTGACGGGTTTCCTGTGTAATTATCATTCTCTGGAAGCCTTACCAGGCAGGAGACCCCGAAATGAACGTGAGGATAAATGTGATTCCTCCTCCCTCACTGACACCCACTATGTTCAGGATGCCCGCGATAGTCCAGCGATGGAGGCAGGATAATGAGATATATTCTCGGTACTAAAACATTGAAGATGATTTTCTCGGTACTAAAACATTTAAGATGAGTGAGAAGTTGTTTTTTCCTACATACCTTTCCTTTAAATTTGAATGATAATGATGAAAAATACATACACGGGATTATTTTCCACACAATACAGTGCAGTTGAAACATCGTTATGAAATAACCTTTCGTGGTCGGCTGATAACACTGTTGGGCTGTATGTTGGTTGTCCTAGCTTCTGCTGGCAACACTGTTGGGTTGTTTGCTATAATAACTTCTGGTTTACTGATAACACCGCCAGAGATAACTTGTTACTGGTCATTTCTTTATCTTGTTTACTCTGAAAGTCAGTAGGAAGGCGATGTTTCAATACCTAACATTCCTCCCGTCCCACTGCGCGCTGCTCGCAGCCGGCTGGCGGAGGGTACTGTGGGAACCTTGACTAAGGAATAGTTAACTGTAGTGATTTCATTCAGGTCTGTGATATGTCAGTTCGTCCAGCTGGAAAACTAATGGTGCCACCGGGATCATATCTGATGCCAGACCTTAACACCGTCCCCCATAATCACCACCATGAGTACCATCGCTGCCATAACTGCTGCTGCTGTTGCTGTTCCCACCACCTCCCTCAGGAGAGGTACGGAACCCGTGGTGTTCTGCGTGACATTTTCACTCGTTATTAAAATTTGGAGTACGAGGGAGGGGGCCTTTTGGCCAGGGTGCCAGTGTCGCGGGCAGTCGGTCAGCGGTGGCAGCAGGCGGGCCACACGCCAGGTCCTCATGGCCATCCGGTGGGGCCACTCTTGAGGCCACATCTACTCAGAGGATGGCCACTTCTCTGTGTGAAGAAAAAGGACACAGCTTGATTCCTCGCGTGAGGAAAAGTTGCGAGATAAAGTTCTTAGAAAAGATAATGAGCTAAACTGTGATTTCTAGTCGGGGGAAAAGTTGACGCTGTGCCTCAGAGAAAGCGAGGCGATCGGAAACACTTGGAGTATCATAAGGTTGTTGGTTCAGCTCGCGAAGAAATGTGTCAGGTGAGATAGGATGAGGCTGACGTGGTGAGGAGAGTGTCCGACGTGTGAGAACCAGAATACATAGAAGAATCGTGTGTGAGGAGGAGCGGCCGTCAAGTTTGTGTGGAGAGGGCACTTCTGACTGGGTCATCTGGTAGCAGCCAAGGTCAACATGAGGCGGGAGATAGAGGGCGGGAAGTGGTGTGAGGAGAAGACGTTAACACTTCATGTGTTGTGACCCAACTGCTGCTGTAAACCCATAGGTATAATGGCCAGCTAGGCTTTGGTTAGGAGGGACAACCATGAACTAAATAAGCAGCAATGCAGAAAGGGTAAGAAAATCTCTTTTTACATTAAGTTAGCGACTCATCTGTAGCGAGAAATAAGTCCATTAAGAATCATTAGTTTGGGTCATTTGCTTTCAAACCTGCTTTGCCGTGAAAATGATCGAGTGTTACACACTTTTTGCCTGATGCTCAGGAAATCTTCCAGGTGTAATCTGTACGCCTGTCACTACCTTGTCAACAGTTACCAGGATATTGAAACCTACACTTGGGTCACTAGAACCAGTTACACTCAGGATGCTAAACCTCCTACACTTTCCGTGTTAAAACACAACACACACACACACACACACACACACACACCATTTTAGCAAATTACAACTAGTATAGTGACACCCAGATCCGGGGTGAGAAGACCCAGCTCAACGGGGCTGTCGAGATCCATATCGAGGACTGATACCCAATGCGGATAAGACCCGTCCATACCTGAGATATAATGTCCCACGAATACCCCGGATATTCAGACCCACACACCTGGGGTACTACAATTATACACTAGTGTTGCAAAGGCCTACACTCGAGGTGCTTACACCCCAAGATTTTGTAACTCGCACCCCGGGATGCTAAGACCCAAACATGGGGCTTCAAGACCCAGGGAGGTTTGCGTCAGCACCAAACTTGTGATAAGACACTCGTTCGTGTGGCCAAGACTGGGACCCCGTACGTTAAGACCCACATCTTTTGCTGAGGTGTCCTTAGACCCAACACCCAAGGATGCTGTGATTCGCACACGAGAGATCGAAACCCAAACATCTTATGCTGAGGTCCGCATCCGGAAATATTTTGGGGACTCGCACACTGGGTGTTAGAACCCACACCCGGCGATATTAAGACCCACATGTAGGGGTGTCAACTGGCCCCATACACGGGGAGCGAGGTTCACCAACCTTGGTAGATAGGCGGGGAAGGGGAGGTCAGCTAGGAGGAATGAGTGAGGGAGGCTGAAGGTGCGACAGTAAACAAGATGCTGCTGGTAGCAGAGGAGAGGGGTAGATGTAGCGGTGATGTACACCTGGGAGCACCGACCGTTCTCTCTGAATGGTCGCAACTGGTTCTTCGCCAAGGCTGGCACGATAACGTATCATCGGCATGAGAGGCAGGTAGATGTGGTGGTGCTGGTGGTATCGGTGGAGAAGATTGCTTTCGTAGTACCGTACGCGTCTCCACCAGCTATCGTAGTGACGTGCGGGTCTCCAACAGCGATGGAGTCTCACATACCAGGAGCGTGCGTATACGCAAAACCCCCTTCTCTCGTTTGCTACATTTGTTGCGTTCGTCTTCAATCGGCATCGTTCTTTCTAAGTCTCTTTGATCGTACAGGAAAGATATACGTTGTAAATATTGACTCTAGGGCAACACAAAGAGTTTGGGCTCAGTGAAGGAATGTGACTTGGGATTACAGTGTGATAGTGGAAAGCTACATGACCTAGTAAGATAAGAAGTTACCCAATGTCGAACCTGAAGGTGCTATTGTGAGAGCAGAAAAGTTGCCCGAGGCGATACAGCAAGTCTGTTACCAAGCTTTAACTTCTATGACAACGATACCGAGTGTAACATAACGTTATATACCGTTACCGTATATGACTTATGTTAGCCTGTGACGGTGATATGTAATAATATAACGTCTGCCTTTATGACTTCGAATGAATATAGCGTTACCGAATGCTTGGTACTTATAGAGAACGGTAGCCATATAGTTTTAAACACGTCGGAAGATGAAGCATATTTTATTCATCAAGACAGTGTGATGGTGTGAGTGTGATAGTGTGACTCAGTGTGATGGTGTTACGTACGGTACGACAATTGACAACGACGATACGACCTTGAACACGACGGAACGACCTTTGGGTATGATGGCCTGGCCTTGAACCCGCTGGACCTCAAGTGTCAGGTGAGGGGTTGAACAAATCATGTCCAAGGGTCGTTTGTCGAGTCGTGGCGAATTGGGTTGAAGACCATATATCACGCTGCAGCTCCGTGACCATCAGCCAGTTATCACAGTAAGGTATAAGATCATGACGGGGGAATCTTATCTCACACTGATAAACTCATCTCGAAGAACCTGAGCGATTCATACGGCTGGAGTCGAAGAATGTAAACATAAGACTTTTAAACGAGTCTATAACTGTGTTGTATCTCATATACCGTGACTATTGAGTGGCGGC
The DNA here is from genome assembly GCF_036320965.1 of Panulirus ornatus. Taxonomy (NCBI): domain Eukaryota; kingdom Metazoa; phylum Arthropoda; class Malacostraca; order Decapoda; family Palinuridae; genus Panulirus; species Panulirus ornatus. The sequence goes on from NC_092273.1 coordinate 5,287,691, forward strand.
GTTCGTGGTTATCCTCATTTGCTAAGGGTTATCTTACCGCAGTTAAGGCCAAGAACATCACTGGTGATGTGATGTGTTTGGGATGTAAGTATACGAGTAACGTCATCTTTATTACGTCATGGAGTAGCATCTTCAATACGTCACAAGTCACATATATCGCCCTGTAGATGTCATTATGGTTACGATTATTTTTCTAAGTTGGCTTTTCGCTTAAACATTTCATTGTGATGTGAAATAATTGGAAAAATCAAAGAATCTTTCTAGGGAGACGGTAATTTTAAGAGGAAACAATTATTTAACAATATCGCCATAGAGATAGATGCATATCTTGCATTGCTTTAGCTCGAGATCACAATAAATCTAACAGTCCGATAAGATGAGACAATTACAAGGAAAAGTAAGAGCTAGATCCAAACACGAAGAATCAATAATATATTTAAAAACAAGACCATCAAAAAGCAATATGTCAGGAACAGAGGAAGTGTGTTGGCAAAAGACTCGGTAAATACAAAGAAAAGACTGATAAAGATGGATCATAAAGACTCCTGATAGACTGAGATGAAAGAGGAATATCTTTCAATCATTTCATAACTCGTCTCCTGTGAACTTTAGTTGTGCAGAAAAATTCGAATTTCTTACATCAGTTAGGCCTTGTAGAGCAAACCGATATGATTTAGAGAAAACGTAAAAAATGCTATAACTAAAACCTTCAGCTGATTCCTGTTACCACTTTGATCCACTTGGTTACTAATCGTACACTTGAAGAAAAAATTAGTGGAACTTTTGTGCCTAATGATGTAGATACTTTATATCAAAAACTTGGTGGCAATTCTAAATATTTTGTGAAAATCTTCGGTGTTCCTTTTTTGTTTGAATCGTCAATATCAAACATATGTGTCTTACTTTGCATGTGTATCATATTATTTCAAATCTGTTCATACGTTAACGTGAATCTGCCTTGCATGACGGATTGTACAAGAGATCTGTATATAAGTTAAGCTGCCTCATTCACTATCCCTTCATTTGGGAAGGGATACATATATACATCGAGAGTGTGTATGGTCTTAGAATTATTTTGAACACCTGAGGAATCTCTTTATTTCATTAACACTAGTTGTTTTCTACACTCAGATTTACTTAGGATTTATTAATTTTTTTTAGTAAAAGGTAGTCACTTATGCCAGTTCATTGCCACACAGACGTCGAAAATTAATAAGCAGTCTTCTTGAGCAGTTGTCCATTTTTTTTTTTCTTTAAGGGACTGTTTATTCATCTTTTTTGTCTCTGTATGTGATTGCACGAAAAAAGTGAAAATAACGTATCTCAATCTTGTTTTTTTCTTGCAAATGCTTCACTTGTTTACTGGTTCACAAGAGATGACAAATATTAATTCTAGTTTTGTGCCCTTAGCAGGAACTACTAATTAAGCGTACGCCTTTTCTTCCTCCTCCGTGCGACAGGGACTGCAGGTATGAGGAGGAGCAGGAGTTACAGGAAGTGGCCTGGCGGTTTATGAAGAGACGTGAGAAGGAAAGGAAAGCCAAGGAGGCGAAGGAGAAAGCCAAGGCAGAGAGGGAGCGCATCAGGGCCGAGAAGAAAGCTCGCAAGGCTCTCCAGAGGTCCGGCTCCAACAAGAAGAGCCTAGTGTTCCCGTTGCTAGAGAAGGATATACAGGTGAGCAGTCACACTCCTGCTGCTTGTGAGGTGCAGCTGGCTGTGTAGACAGTATACATACTATAGGATATATACCATGGAATATGTACCGTGAGATAAGCATGTCTCGTGGAATATGTATCTGATACGATATGCACCATGGGTTATGTACCATGGGATATTTACCATGGTATATATACCGTGGGTTATGTACCATGAGATATTTATCATACTTTTCACTAAAGCTGACTTAAGTGCCATCCCTCTCTGACATTTCTTGTACGAACATATTGCAGGAATTAACATAATTTCGTTTCACATAAAGTTTCCGTAGTATTTTTGTGTAAATAACGTCATTGTAATGATACCGAACCTCGCTTGCTCGAGTGAAAAGTCGCCTTTGGCGAGACTATATCACTGGGAGAACAGTTTCGTTAAAGAACTTTTCAAAGGCATCGACTTTTCCCTGCTACTGGGAATAACGCAGCCTTGGGCTGCAGGAGCCTTCAGAAAGAGGACCTATGTAACAACAGGACTATTTCATACAAAGAGTTCCGATGGTAATTACGGATAAATAGATAAATGCAGTATCGACTTGATCTTAAGTTTGTACACCGCCCGTTATAGGCCCAGAAATAGACCAGATTTTCCCGACTTCCCAATTTTCTATCCCCATTGGTCACATTAATCTATTTCTTTCATATTCATTGTAGCACTCATTTTCTCTTTAATCTAATCTTCATTATTCATTTCTTTAATGGATTGGGTGGTAGAAACTACAACTGAAGTATCATTTGTAAACTCTTGGTTAAGAAAGTGAGATTCCGAGTGAGAATAGTAGTCCTACTTGGCGGACGATAGAGCATTTAGGGTGAACCGCAGGTCCATCGACCATCCTCCATTTCCTCTCCTTTTTTCCCCCCTCTCTCCCTCTTCCTGACCATAGTCCCAAGAGCACTCCAACAAACTCCCTCCCGAACACGTCAACTCCTACAAAACCCGTTCCTCCAGTCATCACTGGCAAGAACCCTCGAACAGACCTCTTCCTAAAGTTTTCAACTCCGGCCACGCCCGTCCCTCCAGTGTCTCCAGTCACATAACCCAGAAAGATGTGACACAGCTTTTAGTTCCAGCCAGCCATCTGCACCTGGATTATTGGAAAGCTTATGCGACATTTTTTTCAAGGCTGGGTACAAAACCTCTGCTGCTGTGTTACATACACTAACGTAGGGCAACGTTCATAGTATATGAAGCACAATAACACTGCAAACTAGCCAACCTTCATAATATATATATATATATATATATATATATATATATATATATATATATATATATATATATATATATATATGACCTGTGGCAACTGTTTCTATAAAAAAAAATTGTCCATCCAAGAAACGACTTATCAAAGTGTGACAGCCTAGTTACCACCTGTCTGTCAGAGATGTGACAGCGCAGCCTAGCAAACTGGATCGGAGGAAACACTGACAGCAGAACCCGGCCGCTTATCCTTTTCACATCCCAATCCTTTCACAAGAAATGTCTGCGAAAAATGAAGTGTTGACATAAAAAGGAATTAAGGTGTTGGCCATGAATCTCGTACGTAAAATTAAGGCTCCCAGACGCTAGAAGGTAAACCAATATTGTATGTGATATGTATGTTTTCAGCATTTATTTTGATCGCTCATGAGTGTACTATTCTAGAAACGGTAATCACCTCGAAGAATCTGTAAATGAATTTTGCATCGGATAACTGAAAACTGTACAAAAAAAAAAAAAATCATTTGGTCACATTTGTTTCCCTCATTATACTCATTATATCCTGAGCGATTTGGTTCTGAATGGAAAGTGAAAATATCAGGAATGAATTTTCATTGCTGCACGAATATAGGTAACGTTTACTCAAATGCAAAGTTAGCTGTTACAGTTATAATGATTTTTCAATAGGTAGATAAAAGATAAATTTTTCCTCATAGAATATATAAAATTCTTATGTACTGGTTACAGAAAAAAAAATCACATCGTAGTATTAAGGTAGATATTGGATTACACTTTATTACTAAAGTTCTTAATTGTTGTGTAGCATAGTGTACAATACTGTCACTGTAACACATAGTCTTTATTACAATGTGGATTTTTTTTCTCTATTATTTCCAAGGCCTAATAGACATATTTAACATATATGAATTGCATGATCTCTGCACTGTGGCCTCATTCAACCTACCGACAAGAAGAGCGAAAAAAATAGCAAGCTATTTAGCAAAAAGTGCCTCTGCATGATAAAAACGGAATATATATATATATATATATATATATATATATATATATATATATATATATATATATATATATATATATATATATATATATATATATAAAGTTACCGACCGCAGAAATGTAGCCTAGTACCCATAGACTTCAAAGGTTATATACCTCTGCATCATTATCTGGTCAGTGAAGTGGTTCAGTTAACCGTATAAGACTACAAAGTGTACTTTCTTGAAGCTAAGTAGTTGTTATATAAATAAGACAACTAAATAAATCCTTACTGGTATAACGTTTTCTGTTACAAAATCATGGCACAGTTCAAGAGTAATCGAACTAGCAGAAATTACCAGTTTCCCCTTCCGACAGTAAGTATTGACTTGCCATAACCATTCTTCAACGAAGTATTGGAAATACATTGTTGAACTTTACCTTGTAGACCTGTTTCTTTGTGGTGTATGTGTTTGTCTGTATTTTTAGCACTGGAAATATGGTGCATTTTGTTACTTGGTCTGACGTGTTCCTTTTGCTATCTTAATTTATTTGTGTATCAACAGAGCTGTTATACTTGTGAAGATATGACCATGGTTTAATACTCTTATTTCGTTTAATCTTAGCCATAGACATGGCTAAGACTTGTGTTTATGCTATATCGGCTGCTATAGAAAAGTCTTAGGAGTTATTCGTTTCTTTATTATAAACTGAAACTTTACCCATAACAAGGGCATAAAGAAACGTATTTCATATTTTACTACGTTTTAGCAACATCTTAATCAGCTCGAATATTCTCCAACAGATGGCAGAAGGAGGAGCAACAGATGGCGGGAACCACGCGACGACGCTGGGCCCTGAAGAGCTCAAGGCAGTAAGGTGAGTAGCAAATAAATGGTCATTGTAAAGATGGGAACTTAACATTGTTGCCAACCCGTCCACGAAACCCTTTGCTTGGCAGTCATACTTGTCACTGGAAGAATAGCTGATCTAAGTATAGGTAATTATATTTTGGTGTCATATTGATAACTCCTTGGATCTATCGTACAGGTGGGAAAATTAAAGTTTCGTTGCAACGGTAAGGCTTGCCACAAATCATGTCAGACGTTACTTAAAATTAGCCTGGATGCTTGAGAGGGAGTGATGGAGCGAATCATGAAATAAAACAGACGAGTACCTATGCGGCATAAGAATATCATAGGAAAATTTTAGATTTTCTGAAATACGTATTCAGATGTTAATCGTAGAGGAAATGCAGGCGACGCCCAAAAAGTAACTCCAGTAGCATCATTGAGATTTAGAATGATAATGTTTAAATCAGTGATATTATGACATTAACGCTACCTCTTGGATGGATGTTGATTTTTTTCTATTTTTCCTTTCATCCTTTTTCCTTCCTCTCGTACTATCCTCATTGTTCTTGGTGGTGTAATGTTGTCAAGGTATGTCACTGTCTGGTTTCATATGATAGTGTTCCTCACATCTTTGATTTTCACTATCATTTACATAATTTATATGAATATATTCATGATTTTCACTCATTTACATCTTTCATATGAATATATTAATGGGAAGATGAATAGGTTAATTCGTTATTGCATAACGAGTCACCAAGAGACGAAAAGAAACAGTATGTTACAGCACTTGTATAATTATTAAGCGATTATAGATGCCATTGTAGTAGGCGTACTGTACGTAGTTTTTATTGATACCAGATACCAGAGTAAGATAGAGTATACTGTACTTAAGTAATTAAATCCACGGTAGGTTTGACTGAAATATTAATCAAGAGTTTGTCACTTGACATCAGGTTGGTTTTAGTTCAGGAAATGCTGTTCGGGAGCCGAGGGAAGTGATTTAGGGGTGCGGAAGGGAGCAGGAGATGAACTCCCAACACTGAGATCCGTCTCTTAGATAATTTGATGTTTCTTGATGATATCTGTGAATATCTGGAAGAGAAGATATGAGCGGCTGTTTCTTTAAAGATATTTAGGTTTGAATAATTCGTGATTACATGGTAATTTTTTATTATTATTTTTAGGTAAAGTCATATAGCATATCTTGCTACTTTTATAGCCGTCGATGTTATATGCATATACTTGGAATTTGTGCTACTTGGTCTCGTGTAAGCGTGGAAAGAATATCTTTGCCTATAGTGAATTAACCTATTTAGATATTTTTATAGTAATTGATGTGTCGTGTTATATATATATATATATATATATATATATATATATATATATATATATATATATATATATATATATATATATATATATATGTATATTATGGCCGTAACAACAGTCCAATGTACTTGATTTTTACGTGTGTTCCTGCATTTATAGATAACTTCTATCACATTCAGCACAGCCCAACATGGTCATGATCTGACGGACTTTGGAGTGTTGAGTTTCCACATCGTTTGTCTTCAAAAGCTTTTTACTTTTAATCATTATCTTTACAGACTTTCTTTACGAAATTTACCGATTTATTTTTCGCGATTAGTGTTATCTTTCGTATCTTTTGATTGCAATCCGTAAGGATTAATATACTGCGTTCACGACAATTCTGAGTGTGACATTATTTCATGATTTCATTTCATTGGACATCTGGGTGTCCGTAGTGCAAATCTTACAGTAAATGTTCAGCATTACGTTCCTCCTGCTTACCTACTGTAGGGGCAGCTATTGCTGTTGTTGGTAGCTCTGGCCTTGGTCTTGTGATGCGACGAAGTACGTACATCTAAAGGCAACATTTCTTTACGGATTTTGTTTCAAACTTATTTTGTATGGTTGAAAGCGGCCATACTAAGAGGGAGTTCTACACTCGTGCAGCTCCATCTCTTGAACTTTCTCCACCGTGAAATAACTTCCAGAACTTTTGTATATTGTCAAGTTTTCACAATTTATCATGTGGTTTATTCCATTCATTCACGACAATTATACAACAGAAATAAATCTTTACGTCTTTTCTAATAAGTTTCTTGCTTTAATCTCGTATTATTAGTTCTAGTTTTTCTAATTGTATCCTTATTTCATTTCTTTCTTTTAAAGAAGTACCATTTTATCATTTCTATACCCTGGTATAATTGTTTTGTACTGTAACTGCTTCTGTAGTCGGTTCATGTGCTACAGAACTGTCGTATATTTCTGGCAAAACTTTTCTCACGAGGTTCACACGACACCTGCTGAATAGAATGATTGTGGTAAAGTACTAAACAACACTGGTGGAAATTTGGGCGAGTTTACAGTGTATATTGAGTTGGAATAAATGTGAATAGAATTTAAGCCTCAGGAAACATGAATAAAAGTTCTATAGGAGAACAGGATTAAACACGTTGTGTAAAAGAGCAGGATAAGGGGTAACAGGTTACATGAAAGAGCAGGATAAGGAGTAACTCGTTACGTAGAGCGGGGTATTGGATAGCACATGGAGTGTGTTGTTTAGAGGCCGAAGCTACTGGCATCTGTCATGACTTGGAATCTCATGAGATCCTGCTTGACTGATCCTTTATGGGCGGGAACCAGCTCACGTATCCTCAGATAGACTCTGGATTTCGTTAAATCTTTCGCCACGTTCGCAGGGAAAATAATCGGTGATCGACGAATATTACTGTGTAAGGAGACTGGTATCGTAGTGCTTGAAACCAGGCCGTCAATTCGCCAAAGACCTGTGTTTGGCAAAGCCCTGCCACACCTCGTACAAACAACGATTCCATCACATATATGTGTCAGCCAGCGTCATCAGGCCAGGTGGGGGCAACAAGTGGCTTGACGACCATGATTACTGATATATGGGGACCCTACATATCTGAGAATGTTGTATGCCTGTAGAAGCGCGCTTTGCATAACACTGTTATTCGTTGTTCGTATATCTCTGGGTTTGAGTGCAGAGTTTCGTTAAAAAAAAAAAAGCAACTGGACAGTGTGTCACAGACGGGAAATGATCTGGTAAAACCCCGATGCTTGTCCATAGAAGACGAAAGTATTCAATAACTTGTAGTCGAATAATCACAATCATTCGTCTACTACGGGCGGCATAGCCTAGTTTTGATATATGCGGCTCTCACACTAGTAGTGTTCGAATCCTTGATATATATATATATATATATATATATATATATATATATATATGTATATATATATATATATATATATATATATATATAGCAAGAAGGAGGAGAGAGAAGTAGTAGTTTAGAGGATAGTAATCGGAGGGATAGAGTTCGTGGACGAGAGAGAGCGAGCGAACGTTTGTAAACATGGAAGCATCAGTTGTGGTCGTGGGTGTCAAGCCTCAGAGGATAGTGTGCGTAGACTGTGCTAAAAGTGGCACTAGAGGGGCTTTCACGTGTGATGTAGGAGTGGTACTCGATGTAGCCTTTGCAGCGGGAGTTGCTCGGCAGCGGCACACGGCTGGGCGTAGAATGGTTTGGTGTGGCAAGACTGGGGATGTTTGGTATATAGTGTGCGTTTGTTGAGTTTATTTCTTACGCGTCTGTGTCCGTACCTTTTGCATTTTCCCATGTAGGTGTACGCGTTTATAACCACCTGTTCGTTATTACGTACTCGTACTGTACGGGGAAGGAGATCTACATGCGTGGATCCTCAGAGTATCTCTTTGAACTATCTCTTTCATACAAGGTTTAGACGGTTGTATGCTGTGTGTGTGTGTGGGCGCTTAAGCCTGCCAATAGCGTACACCTTTCAAGTGGAGCATTTTACTGTGACAGTTATATCTATAAGGCTGAAAATAATCTATTCGCTTACGTTTTTACTATGCAGCCAGAATAGTCTGATCAGTATGATATGAAATAGCTTATGGATTGTCCGCCCCAGTCTGCCAGCTCGTAGCTACAGGATTATTATAGATATTTCATTCCGGATCACACTGAAGATATCCTGACCCAACTTTGTCCACGAAGAATCCAGGATGGGAGAACCCACGACTGAGGAACGTGAGCCTTCATCACTGTACATATTGCAGTGATAGTGTAGGTTCCGCTGTGATGACTAGGACACTCACAGCAGTTATTGATGGATGGTGGATCTTCCTTTCGTTCTTGCACCATTTCTCTGCAATATACCCACCGTTGTTGCTTGTATTGCAGGGTATCGATCAGTTGAACGAGGTATACACAGCGAGATGCGACATGTCTATGGGAGGATAATATGGTTATCGCTCATGTTCAGTGGAGGAGTTTCCTGTGTCTGGGTCGAGAGGGGGAAAATGGCGAGTGTAGTTTATTTGTTTTGATCAAAAATTTGTCTTTTCGGCCGTTATTTTAGATTTGATGTTTTCAGTTAGATTTTGATGCTTTAAGATTATCTTTTTATTTCTTTCGCTATCCTGCACCGCTGTTTTGAGTGTATTGAAAAAATAGTCTTTATTTCTTGTACATATCAAATACCTCCCTTCCTTACTTCAACAGTAATGAATTATCAGTCAAATATGCCCATTCACTCCCTTTGTCTCTCCCGTATAGTGACATCCTTCTGTTAGACCTCGACATCTTGACTACGTCTCTCTACACTGTCTTACACTACCGTTCGCTCAGGGAGGTTAGTGGCGAACCCCTGAGAACTGGGTGATGCTGATGGTGCCACGTTGGTCTTCGTCTCGGGGTCCCGCCAGAGAGAGATGGACTATTGACCCAAGTGTTTGCAAGGGGAGGGCCAGAGAGATACTAGCCGGACTTGCATGATGCGAGAGAAAAGGTAAAATCTGGGAGGTGAATATGTTGAGTGGCGGTGGAACGATCAGAGGAGAGATAGCTTAACCTTGATTAAATAAAGTCTAGCGATCATAGATATAGTTTGCACAGCATCCATTATTCCTGGGCTTCATTTCAGTGACTGGCCTTGTAACCAGCATGTTTATAGCCCAACTTTAGGTCAGAGTGAATTAATGGTTCGCCAGAGATAAGGAAAGGGTCAGGACGGTATGGACACACGGGAATTTAATGGGAATTCTCTTAAGCATATTGTTGCATGCAAATTCCCGTGCTGGGTGGGTAAATATTCCTATAACTTTTTTTGGTGTCGCCTGAGACCAAGAAGCTTAATATTTGGGGAACTTCAAGTATTTTCCTATAATGGGAAAAAACTGTGACTCCTACTAGTCGTCCCTTCGTTCTCAAGAGTCGTTCCCTCCCACTCAAGGGTTGTTCCTTCGATCTCGAGGGTCCTTCACCTCGTCAGCAAGGGTTTAGGCCACTGTACTGTTATGGGGTACTGAGAAATCTTCCGTCCTCCGCTCACAGACGATAGTGTTCAATGGTTGGGAAATACAACCTCGTTTACTGCCATCAATGCGCATCGCTCGTGTCATGGAGACTCGCGGGAGTTTGTACCTGTAACTTCATTCTTCTTCATGATACGAGCTTATGTGATTAATTACAGTCCGGGTTGAAGATTGAAGTTATATTACCACTTGTGACACTTAATAATTTGGGTTAACGCTGATAGCTAAGTAATAAAAGTTGTAGTTATCGAAATTAAGAATTAGAGGGAAGAAATTTTTGTCATTCTTAACAGACGAAGGAAAGTATAACGGTCATTGATGTGTTAATGAGAGGATATGAAGGTATTCTATTTAACTAGTTTAAAATTTATATTTTTGTTTTTCTTTTCTTGTATACTACTAACAAGTGAAATAAAGAAAACGAAAGATTCGGTAAATATATCGGGAAACTAAAAGGAGCAAAGTATTGATATAATTAGACCATGTCTGCTTTTTCAATACGTAACTTGCGACGGGAAAAGTTCCAGAGGCTTGGAAGGCCGCCAGTGTAGCACAGATATATTTTATTTTTCAAAGGTAACAAGGCGCTGTGTTGAAATTAACGCTCAAATAGGAAACCAATCTTCGCTCTTTGCAATTTACTGATGTATCTCCACCTTCAATACTGTGTCCAGTGTAGGTCACCTTACTTGGAACAGGGACGGAATGTCGAGAGCGCAGGCAGCGTCGGGCACCCAAGATAATTCCTAGCTGAGAAACAAATCCTCTGAGAGTCGGAAAGACGACTTAAGCTTATTTAGCTTAGAACTGAGAAGGCTGATAGGGCTGATTTGTTACAGGTATTCCAGGTTATCAAAGGCTTTGATCATCTTCATCTAAGCAGCTACTTAAGACTAGATTGCTCTTGGTTTCATTCGTAGTCCCGGATACAAACTCTTAACTACAATTGTGTCTCCGATTGAGGCCTAGTACTTGTCTTCGCCAGGACAGTTAACACATGGAATGATTAACTAATTTGAAGGATCGAAAGAGCACTGTAGTAAATACGTTTAAAGACAGACGACGAATGCTTCTCTTTATTTCCAGAACTGGCTTTATCTGCATGGTCTTTTTAACGTATACAGTTAACAGGAATTTTTCGAAAGATGCTAGTGCTCTGTTGTATATTTGTATTCCCTTGTATCCATTTTTGTAAAAGAGCTTTTGGTTGGGGGTCAGTTTCCTTGGTACGATGTGAACTTTGACCCGACCGTTAAGATTCAGGTCATAACTGAGGCGGTCGTATCTTAGGGTCACCCTGTCGTGTTCAAGAGTCGTAACGCCATGTTTAAGGGTTGTGTGGGCTTCTCTTAAGAGGCTAACTACGCCCTCCGTAGGCCCTACATCGTGGGAGGCCGATCCGTTTCTGGTAGGGTGGACGATGCTTGAAGACGAGGCGAGGCGTTAAGCGCGTTGTGGTCTTTGTAGTTCTGCTGGTGGAAAGTGAACACCGGCAACCCATCGTTTGTGGTAGGGAAGCCGGAGTCATTTGTTTACGTCCGGCTTCAGAAGAGAGCAGACACGAAACTTCGAGCGTAGAGGAAAGGTCATTACACAAAGAGCCATTACAGAAGTTTGTCAGCAGTGCGGAAAGTCGAAGTTTTTACAGTATATTGTCTCAGGCTGAGGATGAAATCGAGATTTATCTGAACGGTAGAAGATTAGATCAGGAGGGAGGATGACGGCGAAATGATGTTCATTATAGTGAAGCATCGCAAAGGGTTTAGGAAGCGTTGCTTGTGGCAGTGTGGCACACACGGTGAGGATTGTATACAACACACGCGTCAGGTAGACGCTTTGGCCTCTCTCTCTCTCTCTCTCTCTCTCTCTCTCTCTCTCTCTCTCTCTCTCTCTCTCTCTCTCTCTCTCTCTACTAACTCTGCAAGCCGCTTCTTGCATTCAAGTCACTCGCCATCAACACCGCATCCCTGGCATCAAAATTGCTGACGGGCTCTCTTAGCTTCTCCCAAAACACTAGACTCTCCTCGCTCCTCTCTTTTAGGTGCATAAGCACTGATAGTCACTCATATATATATATATATATATATATATATATATATATATATATATATATATATATGTGTGTGTGAGTGAGCTATATACTTCACTTTTTTATCTTTATTCTTTTCATTTATTTTCCCTTCCCTCCTTTCGTAACTTACACACACACACACACACACACACACACACACACTTCATCACATAGTCTGTGTCTGAAACTGGAAATTTATTCATGACTTTCTCCAGCATTTCGCTGTGTAAGGACGTAATGCAGACGAAAAATTTCCTCAAGTATTTTACCTCATGGATAACCACATGCTACCACTTTTAAGATAATATCTTCCATAATCACTCCAGAGAGATTCATATGTCATTAATATAGTTTCATTTTTGATAATACTGAGCTTCTCTGATACGTAGGAGTAATCATATCATCACTAAGTGTCTATTGAACTCTCCGTATACGCAGGGTTTCATACTTGAGTGCATAAATGTTGTAAGGAAAACTTTGAAGAATATATATATATATATATATATATATATATATATATATATATATATATATATATATATATATATATATATATATATATATATATATATATACAACAAATGGAGTGGTTGAAATTGGTGCTGGTCTTGGGAGGCAACAGTGCAGAACGCAAAGGTCTAGAAACTTGGGTGGGGTTATGGGTAGCCGCCAGGTGGCGGGCTCCCACGCCAACAATGACAGTGGCGTCGTTTTCTCTCGTCCCGCACCACCATACTTAGACTGCCATAAACACATCCCGTTCTTCGTTGTCTGGTGTGCCGCCCGCGGTGACTTGACCGTTCCAACGGATACATGTGGGGTCGTTACTCAAGATGATAATAAGATTAAGAATGGTTCGTTATATATCATTGGTGGTTGAGGTCGTGTTCTGACTGGTAGCTGGCGGATGGATGAATGCCGAGTTGAACACAAATAATTGGTTTATTTATGATGCAGAACTTAAGCCGTGTGTGTGCGTGTGTGTGTGTGTGTGTGTGTGTTACAGGGAGAGAGTTTTGCACGTGTTGCCGTCTCTTGAACTTGTATATATGTACCACGTCGTCACACTCACACACACACTCAGACTAGTCTAAGCCAGGCACCCATTTATCGACCACTGTTTGTGTGTGTGTGTGTGTGTGTGTGTGTGTTTCGGTGAACCAGAGTGACTTTGCACTTTATTAACACCATGTAAATGGTGACTGCATTAAAAGATGATAATTTCTGTTTAAATACCTGTATTTATTATTGTTTGGTCGCATACAATTTTTTTTCTTCTGAAACCCATTCACTCGGGATGCTGGAGGACATACCACAGGTTAGAGTTTGCATAAACGGAAGACCTCCATGTGCTGGGGTCAACCCGGAGGAGCAGGCTGGAGGAGGGGAGGAGTGGGGGAAGAGAAGAAAAAAGAAAAGTGTCACTTGGGAATTTCAGAAGGATACTTGAAGGTTTCCAAGTGTTTTCCGAAAAGTAAGAATGGTCTGTGCATTGATTTTGTTGCTGTAGCGTCGTGTTTTAAATATATAACGTGCAAAAAAAGACTTATTTACATTTATCGTATCGCATGAACGCTTTGGATTAAGCGTAGGGAATAAGTGCTCACAAGACGTTGTTATATTAACGCTAAGCGCACCTTCCCAGTAGCTTCTCCTCCGCAGTGGAAGTGTAGAAGATATTTTCCTTGGACGAAAAGGATAGTGTTATACACCACAGTGTGCAGCATACTATATCATACCTTATGGGCGTGTCAGTACCCATTTACATCTGCGGCGAGTGGTATGTGTGTGTGTTGTGTGTGTGTGTGTGTGTGTGTGTATGCTCTATATGGCCGTGGAGGACATCGCCTTAGTCTGGAGGGCGCCTCGAAGCATGGGTCTTGCAGTCCATCACATTTTGTTCTTGATAAGAATATGATATATAATTATATAGATATGCAGTCGTAGAATCGGTAAAGAAAACGCAAAACGCTCGAGAAATTTCCTGTACAGAAAATGTACTTATATATATTTATAGACGGTATTCTTTTTTTACATTGAGGCATTATTCAGTATATGGTAGCTTCGGGAAATTGTGCTGAATCTATGATAGTCTTATTAGAAGAAAATGCCATTTGCAGATATTTTTATCGGATGTGTTTCAGCGTAATGGTTTCTGAACAGTTGTACGCCAAGGATGCGCAGAACGCGCGTTTTAATTCGTGGCAGCTATTGCTGCTTATATGACAAACTTATCTTTGCTCTCACTTTTGAAATCTATGATATCCTACCATTATGGATAGACTTTTACGAGGTTTTGTATCCCCACGTGAGAAGGAACCCAGCACCTCAGCAGCCCATGGCCATCAGAAAAAAATAATGTTCCCCTTCTGTCTCCCTCAAGATGCGCCACATCCCATATACTTCCCCCAGGCACACACAGCAATTTCCCAGCGCCAGATACATACTGTCAGACCCAGGAGGTCCTTACCTGATTACAGGGTTGATCCTTGTGCAGGTCTCTGTTGTCAGCTGCGGCTGACGAGCGGGTCGGGAGGGAAATCAGGCAGGGTGGACCCCGGGAGATGACGACCCTGGGGCGGCCTACAGCTTTACTCCCGAGTAGAATCTACTGAGGGAGGGAGTGTTGGGTGTACATTCTCTAATGAGGGTAGGAGTAGGGATCTATGGGGCTGAGAAGAGACAGGATTGTGTGGGTATGTTTGTGAGTATATATGGATATGGTTATAGGAGTAAAGATCATACTGCAATGTGTGTTAATCTCGTTCGAGAAGCTGTCTTAGGTAGTACCTACCTGAGATTTATTCATAAGGCATTTTCTGCGACAGTACATAGACGCAATTATATGGACATGAGGATGAAGAATGAGAGAAAGAAACATGAGAAAAATTATGACAGATTTCACATGGCCAAGACAGATGATGACACATCATTTGGCGGAGGTTGAGGAGTATCCTCGTTTGATCAGGGACTGGTACCACAGGTGTTGTTGGCACAACCTCCCCTGAAAGTTTAATGACCGCCACAGACTCGGGTGGAGGAGTTAGGTGTGTAATATGGTTGGTAGTGAGTGTACTAAAAGTCTCCTCCCGCGAACAATGTCCCACAAGAGGGAGTCTTATAGCTATACTTAAAGTGTCAGACAACTACTTGCGGTTTTTCTCGATAGTTTAAACTACGAGACTTTCCCCTCGTGGTTTTTGAATGTATAGTTTAAACCATCAGATTTCAACTTGTGGTTTATCTCTCTTCTCACTTTAGCAGTTGAAAGATATATGCGGAGGACAGTCTTATTGTTTAGGGAATAGTTTGTATGAGAATCAATGGCAGTTGTTGACAAAAATGTAGAATTACATCCATAATCACGCAACTGGAGAGAGGGATTAGCATTACCCTACTGTCCTCTGATGTACGTTTATACATAGAGGCGTTGTACACTTGAAATTAACTTTTATTAACTCTTAAGAAAAGTAATGATTTAGATTTTGCCTCAATATGGTGCAGATGA
>NC_092273.1:5315924-5423424 GCF_036320965.1 Panulirus ornatus
ATACTTGGGAAGTAGTCTTTCTCCCCTATCCCCAGGGATGATATATATATATATATATATATATATATATATATATATATATATATATATATATGTGTGTGTGTGTGTGTGTATCCGGATCTGTGTTCACGAACGGTGCCTCCTGGTGAGAGTGGATACGGCAATGTCATGCTTAACGTTTCTAATGGCAGGCTTACCCTTCTGGCTCCTGAGGTAGACTGGGGATATATCCAAGCTTTGCGGTAAGTGCTGCGGTACTTTGCGGTAGCCGTCGCGTCGCTGTCTTGGCTCCTACGGCTGCGGTACTTTGCGGTGGCAGTCTGGCAGCCCCGAACTGCCGGGCCATCACTGTGGCGGGCCGTAGCCAGCCGCTGCCTCCTCCAGCCTCTGTGTGACACCCGTGGTACCCAACCCCAGCTGTGACCGTCTACCAGTTCCCTGGCTCTCCCAGCCTGCGTGGAGGTCTTCGGTGTCCTGCCTCGCTTCACAATCCTACTTCCCAGCAGTGGCTGCTCCTGCTGCCTTATCTCCCTCCAAAGCAATTACTGCATCCCATGACCTCTCCAACCGCCGCACTTGCTGCGGTACCGCTCCCGCAGCCGCTGATTCAGCGGTAGATAACTTAACACTAAGGTTGTAGCGGTTTCCTTGGGCTGTCGAGGATGGCCAGTTATCTAGGACTGACGACTGTTGCCGTGGTTCCTCTTGTTACCGCAGTTGCCACGGTATTCCCCCAGTTGCTGCGGTTGTTGTAGGTTGTTGGAGGGGAGTTTTGGCTCTCTCCTTGTCCCACAGCCGTTGCTGGGGGGGGTCATCTTCCCAGTTCCTGCCTCTTATATAGTGGGTCCTTCAGCTGGTGGCTGTCGATGTGGCTTACCCAACATTTGTATCTTGGGGCCTAATGCCCACAGGAACTTACTTACTCGTGACCTACGACAGGGAATACAGTGCGTTGTCGTAGTGTTGTACGGATGGTTACGTCAGTAAACACACGTACCCTCTCATGTAATGGCTGAAAAAGAAAGAAAAAGAAGAAAAAAAGTGGTAAGTCGAATGGAAATGCCATTTGGTAATTAGCACCTATCATGAACGCTGAAAAAAAGGGGAGGGAAAAAAGACACATGAGAAAGAGGAATATTTTCAGACCAGTAATTAGGAAATATTTCTGTGAACTCGAAGAAATAGCGATGACTAGTACACCATGGCTTCTGCAGCCTCTCTTGCGAAACTAACGATGACGCTTGATTAGTATTAGCTATACCAGCAGGGGTGTGGGGCTGTCCTTTGGGGGGATGGGGGACCGAGAACGCTATTGATCTGGTTTCCTCCGTCCGTACGTTCGTACGTCCGGCCGTACGTACGTAGCAGTCGTCTTCCTCCTGGACGCCACGCATTAAAACTTGGGGTTGCCGGAATCTTGGGAACTTTCTGAATCTGTGGGTCATTGCGTTTGTGCCAAGTTTCAGCTTTCCTGGGAGACGTACGGAACTCCCTAAAGTAACTTATGTTACCTTTTGTTTTATCCTGATACTAATACTCGGAATGTATGTCGGAAAGAAAAAATGATAACGGAAGAAAACATACAAAAAATGCTACGTTGTAACTAATGAAAAGTTTAGTTTTTGTATCTTAACATTTTCTTTTTAAAGACATAAAGGGATGTCTCCTTTAGGTTCACCTACAGTTGGGGTTTTACAGGCTGAAGTAAATGATTGTGTCTATGAATAAGGTAAGAAAACTTCCAAAGGCTGAAAACTTGTTGTTTAAAGCTCACGCATCAAGTACAAAACATTTCATATAAACATTTCGAATTTCATGAGACTGATTCGAAGATCTTATCGATGAATTTCTATACAAAACGTAATGAACTATGTGTTTACATCTCCAAGTGTGGCCTGTTATCCTCTGGGGTCATATACATTGGTACGGTTAAAGGAAAATATTAGTAGATAATTGTGAATAGTGAAATACCGTACATATTGATCGGTTGCTGGTGTAAATGGAAAACAAATTGGGTAAATTAAATGTATATTTGAGAAACCTCAAACCTTTTGAATTTGCTGATCATATACATAAGTGTTTGGATAAAGATGAGAAATACGTGACAGTCCACACACGCTCGCAAATTTGCCAGTATCACGTTGTACTTGTTCGCTTTTGTTTGTGTGTGTGTGTGTGTGTGTGTGTGTGTGTGTATGTTAATCACGAGACCTTGAGCCAGTATAAAGGTTGCAGTGGTTTACACCCTGGTGATATTATATGAGTTTCTCTGAGAATTTATCTGGGTTTTTATGGAACATCCGCATTATTCACTCGTACGACCTCACTCGTACGACCCCATTTCCCACAGTTTTTAAGTGAGAGCAATGGTACTCCGTGGTTGGTAGGTCGCTTTGTTGAAGTGGAGGCCAGCTGATGATAATGGTTGGACGACTGATACTACTTGTTAGATGATACATGGTTTACCTCAGTATGGAGAGGATAAGGAAGAGAGATATGCTGTTGTTCATGAGTTTCATTTCGCATTTGCCGTAGGCTTAGTGTGACGCTTAAAGGAACTACATATACATTTCCAGGCGGACAGAATGGACCTACGAAGTATTGACCCAAGCATTGTGAAAGAGTTTGGAGTCTCATACCAGGCAACTAAATGTTTTATCAGAGGCAGTGCAGCACGCGCGTCACAGCCAATTTAACCGAGGACTGAGGTGGAAATAGGGGAGTGCGAAATGTACAGTAGGTGAAAAAAAGGTTATGGAGTAGATGGGGAGGCCTGTGATGTTCCCTCCTCGCGTACCTACCTAGTCTGGTCCCCTTAAATTGAATCCCCTTTGTGCACTTGACATGGCTGATCCTCACCCCCTCCGCCTGTCCTTGTTAAAGCCCTGCGAATGCTCGGTTGATGTCTTGGCTGACCCTTTGTGCTGATTGTTTCTGGCAGACACTGTCGGTACTCCTCAATCCTGTATGTGTTTACACCTACGGAATCGAATCCCTTCCTGCCGCTGTTCTTTTCTGAGATCCATCGTACAGCTGGTCTCATGACTGAGGTAGTATTGATATTCTGTCGCTGGTCCTCGTAGGTCGGTCTACCTGGATTCTCTTGTGGGGCTGATATATCCTGAGCCCTCCTGTATGCAGTCTCTCACTCGGTTGAGCCAACGAACTGTCTCAGGCCCCTTCATTCTTTGTCTGACGTGGTCTGAACATTTCCAGTCGTCTCTGATCTATTGCCTGAGTCAGTCTTGCCTCGTCCATTGTGAACCTCTTCATTTAGTCGTTTTGATCAACCCTCGAATCCTGCATCCCCTTGTGTGGCTACAGACCTTCAGCTCATCCAGTCTGAACCCTCAGATATCGGACTGTCCCTTGACAGACTGATTCTGAATTCCTTTGCCAACACAGTACATTGGACTGACCCTGGCGAAATCCCTTTACGCAGTTGGTGTATTGGTTGAGAGATTTGGTTGGTCGCTCGACCCACGTAGATTTATCCCTTTCTAACAGTTGGTTTCATGGCTGAAGTATTCTACCACCATTTAGTGGGGGGTCTGTCATGTCTGACGTGTCCTGAACTAACTATTACAGTTGGACTTGAAACCTGTCGTTATCGTCCTTTGGTGCTCTTTGTCAGAAATCTGGCATGAAGGTTAGTTATAGATACTTTCATCTGTCTTTGGGTTGAAGGAATTTTATTTAGAGATCGACGAAGAAAGGATCGTTGTATCTTCTCGTCTCGCTCTAAGAAAATAAAGTCCTGTTATGTCGCATTTCCTTCACATTTAACACCTGATGTATTCATGCTAGTTTTATCTACCTCGGAAGTCAAAAAGGAAGAAATGGTGAATGTAGACAGTTTTAGGGTTTCCATGATGTAACCTTTGGGGTGCGTCTACCCTCACAGACAGAGCTGGGTCCATGTTGCTGGTTATAGGCTGTGCTTTAGTCCCGTCTCTCGAGGAATGCTTCCCCGGCTCCTCTACCCATAGATGATGCTACTTCAATTCTCTCTAGGCTCTGACGTAATGCCCTACCAACCCCCAGTCGTTATAATGACTCCCACATTCTCCAGTCCTACGTGACCCCCTTTCTTCTTCCCCTAATTAAATGTTGAACTCCACTCGCAAGGGAAGTCGACCTCAGACAAGCAGTTTAGAGTAGTCCCTGACTCGTAGAAAACAGCGAGACGAAAGTGGAATATCTTAAATATACGAGAGAGAGAGAGAGAGAGAGAGAGAGAGAGAGAGAGAGAGAGAGAGAGAGAGAGAGAGAGAGAGAGAGAGAGAGAGAGAGGTTTGAAAGAAGACATAATAGGCTACAAATTGGAAGATTATGTGGAAGGAATTTTGAGAAAAATCTTTAACGGCTAGAGATACCTTTTATATCATCAACATGTGAAATGATCTGTTTGCATATGGAACGATTTTCCTGTGAAATAAATGGAAGGCAACACCAAATATACGTTTGCGAATAGACTTTACAACTACTTCGCTTGAAGTCCGCGACTGACATTATTTATGCTTCCTTATTTACATAAAAACCTCACAGGAATTTCTCCCAAATTCATTGGCTTGCATTTTACTGTCATATTCCTACCACACTAAGCTATATGATCCTTGCTTTTTTCCCCACAAGCACAGGCACACTCGACTGGGCTCTGTGGTCTTGTGTTGTTTTTTTTTATTCCTTTGCATTCATTTGCATGATGACGCTCAGTCTACCACCGTGTAGTAATGAAAAGGATATACTTAAAACGTTTGACAATTAGGCTGAGATAGGAGAGGAAATGCCATAGTTTTGATATACTTCCAAGTCCGAGTTAGCCTTCTCCTCCTCCTCTGCTCCTAGCGAGCACCACACACCAGCTGGCCACTCTTCTGGAAGGAACCATGGAAAAGCTGTGGAATGTATGGTATCATTATCTCGGGACTGACGCTAGGAACATTTATGGAGAGAAATAAACGAAACGGAATGAGGAGTTTCCCTTTTTGGTTCAGTCATCAGTTTTGGACGCTACCTCGCTCATGCGGGAAATAGCGAGCAAGTATGAAGAATAAATAAATAAATAAATAAATATATATATATATATATATATATATATATATATATATATATATATATATATATATATATATATATATATATATATATATCCACACTCAATGTAGACGACAGTTAATCATGAAGTATAATGCAGAAAAAATATTGATGATAAAATTTCATATTTGAGAATTAAATACGAAGATGAAACAAATGTAACGAAGAATGTACGAAAAATACATTATGAAACGCTTAAAGCAGGATGAAGGTCAAGGCGAAGTAGCTAGAAACTTGTGAAATGAGATAAAACTTTAAAAAGCAAACAGGGTACTACAAAACGCTACAATAAAAAAAGTAGAATAAAAACTCGAGCAATTAAAAGTGAATCATAAACTTGAAATTAGGAACGAACATGGGATAAAGACATCATACTGTAACCCTCTCATCTTGCTAAGGAGCAGCTCTCTTTCCCTTTCATCTCCCTCCCCTCACGTTTCTCCTGTTCGCAGCCTCAGCGACTGCCGTGAGCGCGCGCACCCACCATGAGAGCGAGCGACAAAACCTCTGGTGTAGGGACCCCTCGCTCGCCTAGTCAGTTACTACGCGAAGTTTGACCTACTCGCAGCCAAGCCCAGGACGGCTGCTGTCTCGGTGCGTGCGTGTGTGTGAATGTGTGTAGGGTGGAGGTGGTGACTGCCTGTCTGCAGACAAACCACTCCTCGAACTTGAATGCGATCCGGTGATGCTTTATTTTCTTTATACTAGTTTTTTTCGTTTGATTTTCGTTATTAGTAATTTTATCTGAAATGGGGAGTCATCATAAGACTATTCATTTGTATTTTTGGCTAATTTTGAGAAAATTTTTTTGGTGTCTTCGTTTTTTTCGTTTGATTGTGTAATATATACACATACACATGTGCATGTATATACAATGTATGTGTTTATTAGCGAATGTAATGCATCTTGTTCGTGATGTGATGAACATTTCGTACGGAAAAGTTGTTAAGTGTTCACAATGTGTTCAAACTGTGGCGGCGACACAAGTGTGTTGATTGATATTGGTTCCAATACTGAGAACATAAAATTGTTATGGTTCATAGCTTCGTTTTCTGTAATGAATGAGAACATGGGAACTTCCGTCTGTGATTGATGTACAAATTAATGAAATGATTCAACAGTTGCACGAGAGTATTTGGTGGATAGAAATATAACCGAATTGGAAGAAGGCACTAAAGTGCTTTGAAACCTGTGACGTTGTATGCCCGACATGAATTTCAGTATCGCCCAGCTCACAATTTGAAAACTTTTAAGTGAAAATCTGCATATTGTACCCTCGTGTATGATACAACGTCTTCTTAATTTTAAGTAAGGAGTAAAAAAAAAAAAACCTCATGCAGAAAGATTGCTAATGAGCGAGAAGAAATATAAAAGAAGACAATGATGAGATCATCAACGTCAAGTGAAGTGGAGGATTCAACAAGAGAGTCTGGTGAAGTGAAGTAGGTTCGGAATACACAAGAACCATGTTCTCGTGGTCCTTTCCACTCTGCGAAGAGAGGACAAAAAAAAAAAAAAAAAAAGGACAAAAAAAAAAAGATGTAGTGAAGTTGAGATAAATCCAGGCCCAAGGAGGAGGACCAGCTGTCATCGGCAGAAGTGGTGCTTTTAATTATTGTGGAGCCCCTAAAGCACAATTAAAAGCTTCGGCCACTCGCCAACATTGCTAAGTAATTAGGGGGCTGTAAGTTAGATGGTTCCTTGGCTGTTTATCGCTGCTGTTTAGTGCAGTGTGTATGTGTTTTTAAATCTTATGTGAAACTAAAGTTAATTCAGTTGATACTTGTTTGGTTGTACTCTCCACGGTTACTGTAGCATCTATAGATATCTATATTAGGCTTATAGTGCAGAAAAATAAAATGAAATATTTTGCACCATGATAAACTGAGGATCTGTGACTTTAAAGTCTTTAATATATAAATTTCAGTTTGTGCTGATGGTATTTAAGTAGAATATATTCATCGCCATATAACGACTGTATTGATATTGATCATCAGAATCATTGATGATAATGATTTCTCCTGTGTCTGGCATTTACAATATTAATGGAATTATTTAATCATCTATGGATTGTTAGTGGAAGTAGTGCACTGTAGTTGTCAGAGTCGCTGCTTATGAATCACATGTGCCTAAGTTCGATTTCCGAACAGGAAAGTTGGCTCACAACCAACCCAGCCGTTCATCCTCCGACTTGATAGTGGTCGATAAATGGATGCTTGGCCTTTATATATATATATATATATATATATATATATATATATATATATATATATTACGAGTTATTGTAATGAAAGATAACGATAACTATCTATTATGATTAATTAGAAATATCTACTATGGTAATAAATATTATGATAAGGCTGCAGTGAGGTCATATCATAATTTCCATTAGGCTGTCAAATGAATTATCAAATGTTGTTATGATAAGGCAATTTTATCTTTCACATTTTTTCCCTTTAAATCTAAGTTTAAGGGGCATGAAAAATGCCTATTGTAACCACAGAATTAAAGATATTTTCAGAAACAGAATATGAGGATAGTACTTTACTGAGGTAATTCTGTATAAGAATATCTGTCTTTTGGTTTATGAAAAGAAAACGGAAGATTCCCATTTTTAAAGCTCTCACTCGGATCTGACGTAAACAGACGCTCAACGTCCAGTATAACAAATTGTACGTCGGAGGAAGAACACGGGTGACCAAAGAATGGTCCATATTCCCTTGCCTTGGACCATTTAGTGATGGAATTAAAAAACGGAAACATTGGACCCTACTTTCCCATCTGATGTGGATCTCATATATTCTGAGAAAGGGTCATAAAATAGCGTTAAGAAATGAACATGGATTCCTATGTCGTATGGTACTGATTTTTATTTGTCGTATTGATGGCCATCTTATTGACGTTCGCTGAGAATTGGATGGAGGAAGCTGAGCAGGACGTGTGTAATGTCCCTGTACTCTTACACTGCGACGCATTGACTCTGTGAATGCGATGGCTTGACTCCCTGAATACGATGACTTACGTATCCCCATCAGTAAGTACGACGCACTAATCCCGTGAGTACGACGGCTTAACCCCGCGTATACGACGGCTTAACCTCGCGTATACGTCGGCTTAAATTTTATTCTATTTTCACTTATTTCTCTACATTGAAAACTTTAGTTGTGCTCAAAAGTCCGCATCCTTGATTGAAACGTAGAAAGGTGAATGAAAGAGGAAATATTTACGAATTTGGAGGAAGTGAAAAACCTGTCTAACATGTGCCAGGTCATAATTGATGGGAAAGACATGAGAGAGTAGAGAGAGTTCCAAAGTTTCGAGGTGTGGGGAAACTGTTATCAAAACGGCCCACCCTTGAGTTGCTGATTCACACAGTAATCATGTGACTCAGCAACTTGCTAAGTATTGCAAAGTCTAGCTAGCGAAAGGGCCACAGAAGCAGCCAGCTCCCGAGAGCTAAAACCAAAGTAATACCTATACAAGAGGGAAAGTGAACGTCTTAACAGGACTCCTAGTTTCTTAAAGGCAGACTATTTCCGTAATGTGGGGTTTCCAAGATTGAGTGGATGTTACCACAGTATCAAGTATGTTCATTGAATTACGAGGTGGAATTAGAGACTCATCTGCCAGAGAGGAAGTTAGATATGATGGAGCACAGTGGAAGGGGAGACAAAGAGAGTAGCTTGAAGGTGAGATCCCGATGCCACTCCCTGTACGACGCATTAACCTCCTGCAGTACGACAGATTAACTCCTCAGCACGACGAATAAACTCCAAGAGCACGAGGGTTTGACCCCCTTTAAGAGCGATGATTCAACCCTTGAGTACAAAGTCGAAAAAGTCGTTCGCATAAAGAGGCTTCTTCGTATTAAAGGTTTTGAATCCAGATTTGATGTCTTTTGTTTAAGAACATTTATTCTTTATGGTCTTGAAACGACAGTATCTTTCAAAATCCTTATTGTTACATAATGTAATTTCGAGATTATATATATATATATATATATATATATATATATATATATATATATATATATATATATATACATAATTTGACTAGTCTGTATATTGGGTTGAGTAAGAGGAAGAACGGGAATTCTCGATTCGTCAGGATGGTTGGATCTCACGTGGGACAGTCTTGGCGACGGAGGGTCTGTCCCTGGCGGGGTGTTTCAAAAGCCTGGGCTGCTTGGCGACTGTAATGGGCGAAGGTGAGCGGAAGCTTTTTGTTAATACTGTGAGTAGGGGATGTTGAGCTCGCCAGGAGAACTTTTAGGCGAGATTGCAGTGGCACCTTGGGTGGATGTGCAAGATGGATGGAGTGTGTGTGTGCTCGTGTCTGGTAAGGCGAGTGTTTGTGAGGTGACGGAGTTTGTGTGTGTATGTGGAAGCGTGCGTGATCTATACTTGTACTAGAAGTGAGTGTCTCTGTGCGAGATGATAGTTGTATGGCTAGTCCTTTCAGCCGTAAGGGTCATTAAGACTTGCCACGTCATTTTGGGTCCGACAGTCTTTTCTTTATCTAGTTCGCGCATCACTTCAGGGAAACATAGATTCTAGTTTCCTGAATATCAGGAAGTTTGGTGTAATATTCACATGAATGAGGGAAGAGATCCTTAGGTAGGTAGATAGGGCGGTGGTTTGAGGGCAGAATTATGTGATCCTGGTTGGCCGGAGGTGAATAATAATAAGGAGGTGGTGTGCAGCGGAGGGTGAGAGTGCGCATGCAAATGTGGACTTGTTGCAACCCCAAGATCTGATGGTGGTGAGCGAGTGAGGTGAGCCCAGCAGAACACACAAGCTACCTAGCTTTCCACTCTGTAGGTTTTCGCCTCTGCTGTGACTCTCGCATAGATCTGTTGTGTACTTTAACATCTCATTCATGGTTAGGACATAAAGGGTTCTGGGAAGGTTATTCCTCGAGTGATCAAGGATATGTAAAAACCTGTGTCAGTGAGACACACTGTGGATTCCATAGGGAATGAATTAACTAAAGGTAATTCAAGAACACCAGGATAGTCACTACATATATTGACGTACCGTACTTAAGTTCTTGCCTTTTCAGAAGAATTCTAATGATTTTTTTTACTTATTGATATCATTTGTGTCTATCATTCGTCGTATGTTGTTGCATTGGAGTTTTATGACTGACTTTGATGAACAAGCGTAACAGTGTTGATTACATTGAAGTCATCAAGTGCTTTTCTTGGGTTGTTCAGCAAATTCACCCTACTGTCTTGACTGACTAGACCTTTAATCATGTGGAAGCAAATGACCTGTGTAGCATTGTATTAATTTCAATTCTCTCTCGAGGATTTTTCCTTTGTCTGTTCTTTGATATCACCGTTTTAAGAAATATAACTACCAGATGTTCAGCATTTCCATTTAAGTAGTCCACAGTTATTTGTTTCCCCTCCTTCTTTCTTCGACGTCAGCTGAAGGGGACTGATCGAGTGATCGTGGTGAACAGTATCGCCTCCGTCACGTGAAGCTTTATGTAAACCTCAACAATTTACTGGGGACGAACAACGACGGTTTACAGTCATTTACTGTCGACGGTTATCTGTTTACAGTGACACGTTTGACTGTCCACAGGGGAAAGTGACATTCTCTTCTGGGAACGTTAGCTGCTTATGAATTTGGCTGCCTGCACTGAGTCTACTGTTTAAGTTGGACGTTTTAGCTGTGCATAGGAGGCTGTTTATATAATCTTCAGGACACTTTGACAGTTAGCAGTGTGGGAGGAATGGGCAGGATGGCTCTTCTTTGTTCCTGTTGTTGACAGATGAGTCAGGTCCGTGCCTGGCTCGAGACGCCGTCTCTCTGGCGATGGGAACTTGTCTCTCTGCAACCGAGGAGAGACGGTCATGGCCGTATCTCTAATGCAGCTCCTTGAATCTCTGCAACTTTAATGTTGTTTTTCACAATCGTCTGTGTGTCACGTCCCATTAGTTTTATAAACGTCATCTCTCTGTTTAGTCGTAAGCTACAAGTTTGATGATAGAGAGTCTGAAGGAAGAGTCTCCATACATTCTGGTTATACAAGGAGGCCTTGGCCCAGAACTCGAGGAAGTCTGTATACAACTCGCAGACCATGAGAAAACGAAGCCGCTGACGTAAACTCGCGAGGTCGTGATCTCTTTGCAGTCCTGTGGCGCCACAAGCATGTGTGCGCACGTGAGATATCACAACATGTGGTTGTGTTTTGTGGTGTAAATGTTCTCGTTATAACTGTGGAACATCTCTCTCTCTCTCTCTCTCTCTCTCTCTCTCTCTCTCTCTCTCTCTCTCTCTCTCTCTCTCTCTCTCTCTCTCTCTCTCTCTCAGGTGTTTCTGCATGTTTTTCTTTTAATGATCCTGTGAACATATACAATCCTCTGTACTTTTGTATCATGATTAACTTGAAAATGATTTCATAGTTTCTACGTCATGTATTGTTTCATGTTTTGGTTTTCATAGATATCTTTTTTCTCATCTGCGTTTTTTTTTTATTTGTAACGTCTTGAAATGCCAAAGATTCGTTAGTTTTTAAATTCTTTCATTAAGTTGGAAATAATTCCTCTATAGTGCATCTGAAATTATGTATAACTTTATATATATATATATATATATATATATATATATATATATATATATATATATATATATATATATATATATATATATATATATATATATATATATATGGTTGCGAGCGTTTTATTTTTAGCACATCATTTAAATCTGAGCCGATGTTTATGCATATGGACCTGCTTTTGTAAGTTGTATGTGCTTTTATATCACACAGGAAATCATCTTTGTTTGATTAAAGATTAATGATGGGAAAGAATAATCCTTTTTAATTGATTTGTCCCATTAGGCACCAGCATATTAAATCGCGCTCAGTTTTTTAAGTATTTTATGATATTGTAGTTGATATGGTTGCTGGAGAGGATGAAGAGATAGGGCGGAGTTGGGGGCGCGAGTCGGGGTATAAAGAGAAGGAAATTGTGTGATAAATACAAAGGGATTAACAATGGGACTCAAACAGCCGCAGACCATCAGGTCTTCCGAGGCTCTCTGTGGTCGTGGAAGAGATCAGTGAGTCATAGATGAGTGTGTTTAATTGAACACTGGACATCTGCATCGCTGGAGTCGGTCATAAACGAACAAAGTACATGGAGGTGATATAATGATGACAACAGACTTGACATACACACACACACACACACACACACACACACACACACACATATATATATATATATATATATATATATATATATATATATATATATATATATATATATATATATATATGAATTGTGGTTTGCAGTCTGACGAAAATGGGCAATACGTATATGAATTACACTTGTTGCCCATGTTCTGTCTCTGACGCTAAGAAGAGCAAGTCATTTTCTCAAACTCAGAAAACCATTTGTGTGGAACAGCCAAGTGTAAATCTCTGAGCTCCATTCGCGCAATTCTTCCAAGTCTTCTTTCAGGCACTAGAGCGAGCAGACGTGAATAATGATCTATTGAAGGGTGAATAAATGTAACATACATTATTCTGACCATACAGACGTGCGCTCCACACTGTAGATACAACAACTCTTGAATCACGAAGTTATTTTTTTTCTTCTACCTCGACGACTGAGTGTGATTGCAACCGCTCACTCGAGTGGTGCTGCTACTTCCAATCCAGTATAACGTAACTGCTGACTTATTCAGTGCCTGATCTATTATGAATGTTTCTAGTCATCCTCTTTCCGTATAGGGAAGCCAAGTACAGGGTTGATGGAGACTTGGGAAAGTATTTGTAAAAATCGAGAAACAGGTTGCTGCCAATACGGCCCTGGAGCCTCGGAGGTCGAGGAAGACCCCCAGTGAGGTATCGTGGCTTGACCTAGCTGATTTTTCTGCCCGGAAATTAGTGGAGCAATTTCTCTAACATTATGAGGAGGGGGGACCATAGACAGCTGGAAGGTAGCTGGAATCTTTGTAGCAAACGGCCGTGGGAGCGTTTAACGAGTAAGTAAAGGGATAAGTTCAAAATTAGATGGAGGGAAAACAATTTAAGTTTGAGTTTAGATGTGGAACAGTAAACACAACTGGATATATAGACAGAGAAGTGTTGTTATAGAGGTGCAAAGGCCGCCGATCCTTGGTCTGGTGAGAGGACAAGACGCAGAGAAAGAGCGGTGGAGAGAACAGAGGAACTGTTAGTGTTGATGTATGATGAGAGGTTTTAAGGGAACAACATTTGGCCCTCGCTGGAGGCCGAAAGCTCTCGCCAAAGTGGAGGTAAACATAGAGAAATGAGAGATTACTAAGATGTTCTCCAAACATGATAAATAATGAACATCTCGTTATCAGAGGCCTCAAGGCGCTGTTGGAGAATTTCACTTCCTGTGTCTGAAGGAGTAATTGAAAGCACGTGCCATGAATAGGAAGGAAGATGTACGTAACATATGTGAGCTAAATTGTAAGAAATGGTTGGATGGTAGGAGAGGTTGGGGATAGTTCCCTGGTCGACGTCGAGGGAGCGTTACAAGTTGATGGTAGAGGAACAGACGCTGACACATGAGGAAGAATGTTCTAATATGTAGCAAGTTCCTGGTACCTTTAAGATCACGATTAAGAAAGAGTCTGACCCTGAAATGTAAGGAGCGGTAGAGATTCTGAAGGCACGGTGTGACCAGATATGATCAATGGATACTGAATCCATTTCAAAGATTGACCAAGAGCTTTAAGGTTAGCGGCTAAGAATTAGCGGCTGACCCTAAGACATGAAAGCATAATACTGCACAGATTGGTAGCCAGATGTTGAGGTGCGTGACAGGAAAGTGGGAGTGTGTTACGTGAGGGTATTCGGGTGCGGTACGTGGAAGAAAAGTGTACACGGGTGTGGAAGACTGTAGCTCCCAGATGTAATCAACTCGAGGGAAAGAAAAAGAGATGGGGAAAGAACAGAGGCGAGTGTGTATATATGATGTAGAGGACTGAGGAGGAATGAGAGGGGAAAAAATACGATAGGAGGAGAAACGGTACATTTATTAACGCGAGGTGTGTACGATGGCGTTGCGGAGAGAGAGAGGAATGCATACAAGACTGACCCACGTACACAGAATTGCATTTCGGAAAGATCATCATGAACTATACGTCTGTCTTGCATGATGAGATACGAGGCTTCTGGAATTGGAATTTCTGACCACGCTTCCTGTATATCATGACTCTGTCTCTTAGCTTATGAAACCTTAGTTTTCGCAGTCTGTAACTGGGGTAAATATCGACGTACGTCATATAAAGCTGACCCTGGCGACGGAAATAGCTATGATACGGTGGGCGGGAAGTGGACAGAACCGTGTGGGAAGTGGACAGAACCGTATGGGAAGTGGACAGAACCGTATGGGAAGTGGACAGAACCGGAGTTAAGGTCAAAAGTGCGCGGTGCGGATGTCGATTATCCGTAATCCATTTATTAATCATTAGTCATTCTGGCCGCTTGTCAAGGCGTTTAACCTATGCAGTAATAACATGTAATCTGTTGTTTGTCGCTGTCTGGTCTGGACATGGCAGATGCTGTTTGGAGAGAGAGGAGTATATATGTAGATTCATAGACGATGCAATAATGTGAATATCTAGAAATTCTATCATTCTATTATTTATATATATATATATATATATATATATATATATATATATATATATATATATATATATATATATATATATATATATACAAATGTTGTGTAATGAATTTATTGTGTTGGGTAATATTCCAGATATTTTTCAGTTCCATTTTCCCCATCTTGAGGGTCAGCTGAGGGTAGTGTGTGTATATATATATATATATATATATATATATATATGTATAGAGAGAGAGAGAGAGAGAGAGAGAGAGAGAGAGAGAGAGAGAGAGAGAGAGAGAGAGAGAGAGAGAGAGAATCGAACATTGATGACTTACACAGTGAACGTAGTGTGATTGAAAGGGGGAGGATAAATGGCGTGGATGTAAAGGGAAGGGAAGGAGGGAACGTATGGAGATAAAACAATTTGGGAATACTTTGAGGAAGAGGGCGTAGGGTGAGGGGGGGAAAAGAATCACTACGAAAAATAAAAAAAAAAAAGATAGAAGAGAGTACAGAGAGAAGGGATTATGTGCATTTGAAAGCAGTAACTATAGCGAGAAGGGAATTCAAACATGTAGTCACATAAGCACGCGGGATAAAAAGAAGAGGAGACAGAGAAAATGGGAACTACATAGAATGAAAGAAGAGAAGTTTTGGCGCGACCGCTTCACTCAACCCGTCTCTAAGCGTCGAGAGGTGTCGACTGTGTGTAACCGTTACAAGAATCTCGTGTTCACATCTTCATGGCTGTCAAGGCTTTGCCGTAATATCCGTGACATTTCTTGACGTCGTTTTACTTTATAACAGGAAGTCTTTCACGAGACGTCGGGATTTCCGAGGACGTAGGTGAAAATCCTCTGACCTAGCCATAAAAGTTTACCAGATTCCGCCCCGTAAAAATTGCCCGGTCCGGTAATAAGGTATCCGCGCGCGTCTGTCGGTTCAGTTGGCTGTCCTGGGAGGAAGAGAATTTGCCGACTTGGTGGCTTAACAACGCTTGGTGACCGTCAAATTAATTGATTGTCATTAGATTATTTTTTATTGGTTTGAAATTTACGTTTTATTACGATTGCCTTTCGTGTGACGAGTGTGTGAATGGAGACCCTTCTCGGAGTTATATTATAGCGATCGTAACTATAAACTTTCCTTTGTCTGTATATAAACAGAAACAAGCAACAGTCTCATTCAGGACCTTTCTCGCTCCAATGGAGCCCTTATCATTCCCCTGCTCCTGCGTGGAGTGCAGTTCTGAAGTTGCAAGAGCCCATGATAGGGTGGCCTTGGGTGTAAGTGATATTTGATATATATCTAGATAATTCTTTTTCTCTCATGTATCTCTGGGATCAGCTGGAGTGAGAGGTGTAACTGCAACATCTTCATCTCTGGCATCACAGGTGAATTGTTGATCACAGCGAACCTGTGATCAGGGTCGCACGTAGTGGCGAGTGTGCCCTTTAAATGCGCTGTTTGTCAGATATGATGAAAAATGTTGTGAAAGAGATCGAGACGAAGTTTTGTTGAATATTTAGCAGGGACGTATTTACTTCCTGGGTATAAAGCTGGGGGGAGGATGTGGCTTCATCACATGCGTTCGGCTATTAGAATATTTCGAAATTCATGTGAAGGTAGAAGATGGTAAAACTAACCATTATTTTTTTCTTCCCAATGCCGAGGGTAAATTAATAATGTCTTGCGTACCGAAGGCACTCCTCTGAAGCGTTGCTAGGGAGACTATAACAACGCTATAACGAAATTCTCTCACTATAACCGTATACAAAGCGTAATGCACGGGGTCAATGTACCATTCATCTGGTGTCATTACCCCACGACCCGGCTAGTTAACTTTCTCTCTCGTGCGAATGATTCAGAAAGGGAGGCGAGTCGCTAGCTTGGTTCTCCTCTCTCTCTCTCTCTCTCTCTCTCTCTCTCTCTCTCTCTCTCTCTCTCTCTCTCTCTCTCTCTCTCTTTATGTCGTTTGCATAAACACACAGAACCAGTCAGCTGTTTCGTAATTGTCCAGTGTTGAGTGTTTTCCTATATTCTGCAATATATGGGGTGCCCACCTCCCGTCTCGTATCCTTGGTGCAGTTTTTCATAGAAATCACCCTCAGCACGTACAGAAATGGACAATGTGCGCTGCATAGAAAGCTGCACGGTAAATCATGACCGAAGAAAAAAGGTGCATGAAAGGATTTCCCTTCGAGATGCTGCGTCAGACAAGTCGTAACATGGATATCGCTGGGTGTCTTTGGAACCAAAAGAAAAAAAAAAGATTTGTTTACGTGAATTCTCACGAGTGATTCTCGGATAACTTGGCGTACACGTATGCGACACGATACGATTTAGCACGACGCATCGGTATAATCCATCATGTTCTCATATCGCCAACCTTTCACATAGTTTCACATGACACTCGCATAAACCCAACACAGTTACTTTGAATCACACGTTTGTGGAATGGCAGTACACTTCATGATTCACATGACACGAGAAAACCCCGAAGCATTCACACTGGCTTCTCACATGACTAGGATTGGCTGTTCATGGTCATCATATGGCTCGTCTGAGGGCACTGGTCGCCAGTTTAAGCACCGCCGTGATGCGAGCTGTGGCGTTAAAATGCCTCTCGTAGCCAGCGGAAGGATCACCTCTCCTCTCTCGTCCTAGGCGATACGTAATGACTGCTCCTGCTGGTGTGTGTGTGTGTGTGTGTGTGTGTGTGTGTGTGTGTGTGTTGGGTAATGGGTGATTACGTCTTGTGATATTTAATTGTTTGTTGTTGACGTTGAGCGTCATGAGGTCGGAACGTTGGTCTGGAATCGACTGCCCAAGGTGACTGTTGAATGTCAGCAGATCGACGAGGTTTTTTAGACGCTACTACACACAGAGTTCAGGAGACGGGGCCACCGCGAGTGTCGGTAGAACTCTCTCTCTCTCTCTCTCTCTCTCTCTCTCTCTCTCTCTCTCTCTCTCTCTCTCTCTCTCTCTCTCTCTCTCTCTCTCTCCCTACTGTACAACTACGTAATAACAAGCCTTCGGGAAGAGAGAGAGAGAGAGAGAGAGAGAGAGAGAGAGAGAGAGAGAGAGAGAGAGAGAGAGAGAGAGAGAGAGAGAGAGAGAGAGAGAGATCTATATCGTAGTCGCTCCTGGCAAAAGCAGGTCTCCCCTTCCTATACTCGTCTCTCTCTCTCTCTCTCTCTCTCTCTCTCTCTCTCTCTCTCTCTCTCTCTCTCTCTCTCTCTCTCTATCCGGCTTCCATACACCCGGACCAGCGGGAGCCGCTGGGCTATAACTTCGCTAGTCCACTATTCTTGCCGGATTAAGAGTGGGGAGTGATGCGGAGGAAGGAAGGAAGAAGAGCTGGGCGCCTTCGTCACCACACCAACAGACGCAGGGCTCTTGTGTGTGTGTAGTGTGTGTGTGTGTGTGTGTGTGTGTGTGTGTGTGTGTGTGTGTGGTGTGGCCAGGGAAGCTCCGTGTCTGGCGTCTGCCACTGGTTTTGTTAGCATCGTCCACTGGGGCTTGAGAAGATGGGGCTGTCGCTGCTTATGTGTGTTGGAGGGATCTCGAGGGCTCTTGGTATTATTGTATGTGTAGGTAATGCTCTTGAGTACGACGGTGGGGGCCCTTGAGTACAACGATGGGGCACCTTGAGTACGACGGTGGGGCACCCTGAGTACAACGATGGGGCCCTTGAGTAAGACGGTTGGGCCCTTGAGTGCAACGATGGGGCACCTTGAGTACGACGGTTGGGCCCTTGAGTGCAACGATGGGGCACCTTGAGTACGACGGTTGGGCCCTTGAGTACGACGGTTGGGCCCTTGAGTGCGAAAGTGGGGCCCTTGAGAAGGATAGAACTACACTTGTACAGAACGAAGGAAGTCTTGGTTATGATGGCTGGAGCCTTCGACACCAAAGGCCGGTCCATTACGCCCAAGGGTCGTACCGTCGTGTTAAAGGGTCGTTCCGTCGTGCTGGATGGGTCGTACCCGTCGTACTGGAAGGGCCGTGTGGTCGTGCGCAAAATTCGTATCTTCCTGTTCTAGGGAGGCAACATAGTGCTTAACCATGTAAAGAGGATTATAAGGTTTTTTTAGTCGTTGTCATAAAATGGCAAAGGATGAATATTAGACTCATAAATGGCGAGGGAGGATTTATTACACTTTTTTTTCATCAAAATAAACGATGGAGTTAGATGTATGACACGTGAATATAATATCACAAGCGACGGAGGGAGATGTATGAAACCTGAGTATTATGATATGAGTGATGAAGGAAAATGTATGGTATTCATAGACTTTACTACATACAATAATGAATGCATAAGACTTCTGGGTATCGTATTGTGGGTGGTGAAAGAGGATGATAAGATGGCTCGCTTTATCAACATGTATAATGAAGGAAGATGAATAAGGCTCGTATCATTATCTGTGGAATGGGAGGCATTCCAGACCCCTGAACATGGATTATACGGCAGACAAGCACGCCCCAAAAATCATAGACATTATGTAGATATACATAATTCATGGGTGAGGCCATGTCGAACGCCAAAAGCTATTATCTATATAGCTCAGAGTCTTAGCTTTTGAAATAGAACTTGGTCGGCTGTTACTTAATGAAAAACTATTGTATTTTGAATCCTTGAATCCTTGTACCTTAGTGAAAAAAATGGCCAGCTAAGTTACTCATGAACCCTAGCACCTTAATGAATAGTAATTAGTCTTTCTGAATAAGCATTTGTTAGTCATTTAATTTTATTACTTTTAACATAAACGTCAAATTATCTTTATTGAAGCATTATTGCCATCCAGACAGGAATGTCTACAAAGAACTTTGCTGATATCAAAAGCTGTATGAGCTTTTGAATCTTTTTTTTCTTCTGCTGTACAATTCTATCTTTTTTTTCCCTAGCTCAAGTTTTTGATAATGTTGTTTCAATCAATTTGACCCTAGCGTTAATAATAAAGCCTGCCGCTGCTGCTGCTGCTGCGCGTTACTCTACATGAACATTGTTTAAAATAATTGTTGTGATTTTGCTTGTCACGTAAAGATACTACAGGAAGTAATTTTACCTGAGCGTTATTCAAAACTATTATTTCAAGTAATTTGGCATGAACGTCTTTCAAAATAACAAAGATCTATAATTTGGCATAAGCGTTATTTGAAAAGATTGTTGGAAGTAATTTCACATGAACATTATTTAAAAAAGCATCGCATGAGCGTTATTTAGAAATAAGTGTTGTACGGTTACACATTGTGATCACTAATTGCTCCATTAATATTATACTTCGTTGTTTGTGTCTGAAAGGCTTTCATCAGCTGAACAAAAGATTTTTTGCTGTTGAAACCGGGTTGATGATTCAGCTGATACTACAGAACTGTATGTGATACTGTGGGAGTGTATGTGATACTGTGGAAGTGTATGTGATACTGTGGGAGTGTATGTGATGCTGCGGGAGTGTGTGTAATGCTGTGGGAGTGCATGTGATGCTGCGGGAGTGTATGTGATGCTGCGGAAGTGTATGTGATGCTGCGGAAGTGTATGTGACGCTGCGGAAGTGTATGTGATGCTGCGGGATTGTATGTGATACTGCGGGAGTGTATGTGATGCTGCGGGAGTGTGTGTTCTGCCGTCGTAAGTACTCGTTAATTGCTAGGTAGGAAGGTAGGTTCCCTTTCCTCCCTTTCCCTCTCCCTGTCGACCCCTCCTCTCTCTCTCTCTCTCTCTCTCTCTCTCTCTCTCTCTCTCTCTCTCTCTCTCTCTCTACCCACGCTCCGTTCTGTTTTCCTTCCCTCTCTTTCACTCCTCTCCCTATCTTTGTTCCCCTTCTCCTCTCTCTTTCTCTCTTCTCTCTCTCTCCCTCCCTCCCTCCCTCTCTCTCTCTCCCTCCCTGTCTCTCTCTCTCTCTCTCTGGCTCTTTCCGGGAACCGATAATTTTCCGTTTCTTTCACCACGTAGTGACTGCGATAAGAGTTACAGTGTAGGAGGGGGAGGAGGAGGAGGAGGAGGAGGAGGGAGACGTGGGGAGAAGTTCCTGGCGACTGGCAGACGCCGGGCCGGGCCGGGCCAGCTATAGACGTGGGAGGGCAAGGCTCATCTTTTCACAGTGGTTGAAATTTCTTCCGCAAATTTTTGGATGCACGTGACACCACACACAGACAAACACACACACACACACACACACACACACACACACACACACACACACACTGCCTCTCCTCCTCCCATATATACGTAAGGCTGTGGTGATGGTAGAAGGTTAGTGGGTAAAGAGGCAATGCTTTGCTCTTATGTGTGTGTGTGGATGCCAATACCTGGGTGCGTTAGGGTCAGCATTTGGGGAGTGGTTCCTTCTGTCGACGAGTTGATACATTTGCTGTACGGCGATGGGGCAGACGACCCCTAGCGGGGCGCGCGCGAGCGCGTGGTGCTCTGAGCCGGCGGGGTGTTTCTAGCTGTTCGTCTGGAGGGGCAAGTTCCGGGAACGCTGATCCGCAGGGGGAACGGCTCGCTGGCCCAGGGAGTCTCGTAGCTACAGGGTGAGTTGCCTCGTCAGTGGCCAAAAGCTCTCAGAGAAGTTCCAGATCATGATGAGTACTCTCTCTCTCTCTCTCTCTCTCTCTCTCTCTCTCTCTCTCTCTCTCTCTCTCTCTCTCTCTCTCTCTTACACACTAACACAGATATTTGAGCCCGGTTTGCCATATTTCGACCTCCAGGAGAGTCTCGTAGAGGGAGACAGACTGTCTGCTTGGCAAATACTGGAATCTCGTTAAAGTTTAATGGATAAGGAGATATTCGGCCAACTGTTCGCAGCGTATGTTGGGCCAAACCTTGAATATGCTCTTGAAGTTTGGTCACCGAGGTTGGAGCACAATGAAATGATAAGGAAGTTCGCAGGAGGGCAACAAAGATGGTTCCAAGACCTGAGACAACAGAGGGAAGATAGAGAGGGTTAGGAGCTGTAAGTTTGCCCACCATGGAAGACAGTAGAGTAAGGGGTACCTTTGTCACAGAGAGTAGAGTAAGGGGTACCTTCGTCACAGAGAGTAGAGTAAGGGGTACCTTCGTCACAGAGAGTAGAGTAAGGGGTACCTTCGTCACAGAGAGTAGAGTAAAGGGTACCTTTGTCATAGAGAGTAGAGTAAGGGGTAACTTCATCGACAGTGATATTCGAAAGACGCAATGGATGGTGCAACGGGAGACCATAACAAGCAGAAATTAAACGAGTACCTTGTTAAAGACAGATGCATAGTGCATAACTCGATGAAACTGAGCAGCAAATTCTAACACAGAAAACTTCGAGTCTTATGATAGTAGAGAAAGCTTAAGAGACCGGGGCCCCCACGAGTGTAGAACTCCCTCCTCGTACAGTACAGGAGATAGGGGCCCCACTAGTGTAAAACTCTCACCCAGTACAGTAAAGATAGCTTATTATAAATGGGTAATCATATATAAAATAAGACACCCCCTCTCTCTCTCTCTCTCTCTCTCTCTCTCTCTCTCTCTCTCTCTCTCTCTCTCTCTCTCTCTCTCGGGTTAAGAAAGCCTGAGGACATTATCATAGATAAATGCCTGTATATAGAATGGATTTCGAGTGGGGCTTAATGGTATAATGGCTGGCCTCGTCTTATTAAATCTGGAGGAATTCAATTTGGTTTAATGAAGTACGCGGAGAGAACAGACTAATTTACCTTTAAGTTAATTAGATAAGGAGGAAATAATTGTGCTGTCTCCGTGTAACCTTGGAGAGGTAGACCAGCATGGCGGTACTTCAGTATTCAAGGAGGCATCATCTAATTTGGCGAAGACTAAAAAGGATCTAATTATACTTTTAAATACTCCTGCTGAGGTATATCATGAATAACTGATCATACTATGTTTATACATGGAAAGAAATGATTTAATTCATTTTTTTTTTTTTTTAAAGTAAGTTTGTTATTGTATGATTGGCATGGTAATTCTTGTTATTCCCACATTGCTATGCAAATCAAAACGTACCTTAACGACTCCAAGTCATAGAGAATAGGGACTGTTGGTCAAAGTTACCCCCCCAAAAAATTAGGAAAGATGAAAAGGACGCGAGTACGTTTTCTGTGACTGACTCACTAGGTGATGTTAAAAGTTGAATCTCTTTGATGTCCTCAGATCCATCAGTGGAACCACTGAGAATAACCAAGAATGATTCGCAGTCGTTAATTACAAATTCAGCTGATTGGGCCTTTGAACTTGCCAAAGCTCATTTTCGCAGTGGATTGAAAAAAAAAAGAAGAAATAATTCCACTATCACGAAAAGATAATTAAACTTTCTCTGTTTCAACAGGAAATTTGTTGAAAAAAGTCACATTGCGTGTAGTTGTTTGTTATCTTCCAATTATACCGAAACATACACCGTGCAGTTGCTGGTGGGGTGGCAGTGTTGGTCAGTGATAACAGTACGGGTTGTGGGGGTCGTTTCCCATAACTTTATTTACGAATGACTTCACGGCTCTATAGAGTATTTCAAGGATATATTTTCCTACTTTTGATGACAGTAGTTTTCTCTGTAAAGGCGCTTTGATGAAGATGTCTTGCGCAGTGTAACCACACATATTGAACGTAGTAGTCAGTAAAGTATATGTACTGCGTTTAATGTAGTAAAGTGGTGATTCTCTCTTTTTTTTTTCATTCCCGTAAGGGTAAAAAAAGCTATCTAACCTGGGGGAAGGAAGCCGAGATAGTCCAGGATAATACGGGGAGTTGGTTCAGACGTATGGTTGAAGAGGAGGGATCACCTTGATGTGGTTAACGATCGAACTAACGTGCGAACGTAACCAGTGTGTCTATACGTGTGTGATTGCAGAGAGGGGAGTGTTTCGTGCGCTAGATCCTTGGGTAATATTTCTGCCGCTGACGTGGAGCCTAGTGTGTTGAAATTAGGGTATTGGAGGGATGGCTGACGAGGCGTGATAGGTTTCAATTCATGATTGTAGTTAGTCTGATAATTAAGGCCATCGATGTATGGTTAAAGGGGAGAAATAATTGCCGCCTGAACTCATCGCAGTGTGTCGGGTTGAGGATGCCAACGTAGGGTTAAAGAGGAGAGATGATAGTGTTCAGCGGGTGCGGGTGATGGGGTGGGTGAGGCAGGAGGCGGATGTTCCGCTACCGCCTCGCTGCTGGAGGGAACAACTGGGGTTGTGATGGAGGTGCTCAATGTCGCCAGGGCGTCACATGGTATAAAGCTTGAGCTGGACGGAGGCCAAGGTGACACAACGAACCGATCAAGGCAGACGACAGCTGCGCAGCTGTCGTCCTCTCGGTTCTCAAATAACATCCTAAATCCATATCTACAGTTAATGTGTCTAATCAACTTGATATGATTTATATATATCCTTCCCCGGTAGATGAGACAGACAAGTGGAACTTAATACCATAAGAGCTTATTCTCTGGGGATAGTATTGTCCTCAGTTTAATCGGGTCCATAATACGCCGTGGATTCAGACGGGAATCTCTGAAGGGAAACTCATTTCCTGCATTAACATACAAATGTACATGAAAGCCATTGATATTATCTTATATATGTCACCGTACATGATGAACACAGACGGAAGGTAATGATTGAGATATTTTCCTTATATATGACCTTAACCCCGTGAATGCCACGTCGAGCTAGAGTGTGTTAATAACTGAATTATCCGTTGTGAGCGTAGGAGCCCATGCCCAATACCCTTCAAAAAAACGGGCGCCAATCATGGCCTCTGGTCAGACGGTGAATGGAGGCGAGTGTACACAGCTAATGTAATTACCACTCTGCCACCAATACAGCGCCGAGGTGTGGGGCGTTCCTCCCAGTCTTTTTCTCCTGGGAGTAAAGGAGAGGTGTAGTTTTATGATGATGAGTCATGAGGAAAGGAGGGTATTGTGAGTGGCAGTGAGGATGAGAGGTCTGTAAGACAGGAGATGGAGTAAGAATGAGAGAGGCCAGTGTTGGTGGTGATGGTGGCAAGAGTCATGTGAGCGTTAGGTAACGAGAGGGAGGGAATCGAGCGAGGTCTTAGGATGCTAAGCAGAGGAGGAGGAGGAACAGAGAAGCAAGTAGGAGAGGCAAGATGAGGAGGGAGGGAGGGAGAGAGGGTGTGTACTGAAGCAGTGAGTACCATTTCTTATGAAATTCAGCATATATATATATATATATATATATATATATATATATATATATATATATATATATATATATATATATATATATATATCACAATTGCTAGATATGATCGATAGATTGTGTACTGCATGCAATTATTCTTATAGAAGTATTTAACGAGGAGAAAATTGTCGAAATTTTGGTAATCTTTGAAATTGAATATGGTTATGGAAAATAAGAATTTAAAAGATAAGTGTCTGTGAACAAATAAGTTTCTGATTAAACTCTTTACGTTAGGTACATGAAGGTGGCCGTGAACTTATTTTCTTTTATTTCAGAAGCTTAAGGAAGAGAACAGGACTGAATTGGAATTTGTGAGTGGCTTCCCATCACTTTTGTGCCGCAACTAAAAATTAAGATTATATTTAGTATAAGCCCCAGTGCCAAGCTAGGCTAAAAATTGAATTGGAATTTTGAGTGAGGATTTCCATCACTTTTTACGCTGAAAGGGGAAAAAAAATATTAGAAATATATTTAGTATAAGCCTAGAGGTAAACTGGGCTAGAAATTTATGGCCAAATTGGAGACAGGCCAGATACTGTAGATCAATATCAAACAATGGTAACTAAGTCTTATACGAAGGGGTCAGATGAAGGGGTTCCTGATGTTGTTTATACAAATGTTTATATATCATAATGAGAAAATATCGGAGATTCAAAGGATGAGTCAGATAAGTCAATCATTATCGTTGATAACGAGAAGGGATCAGAAATTATATAACGAATGGATGAAGAAATGACGGAACTAAAGGAATGATCACGAATGAAAAGTGGTACATGGGAGGCATTCAGAAAGGGAATTGACCAGAGAATTGAAAGTCAGTCAAGTGGGGAGCGTCAGTGGAAGAGGTCAGAAGGATATTCCCTTTGACTTTCCCTGAAACAGGTGAACAAAAGAACATGCCCTCAACAGAAAGGTCACTGACTATTGGAGGCTGAGGACAGGAAATAGGAGCAGATTCTGGGGCTAAATGCCAGAATGAAAGGTGTGTTGACTGATGTTAAGGACCAGAGACACTTGGGGCGATTGACACAAGGACAGAGTAAATCTTTAAGCTTTTATAGAGATCAGAAGAGGCTAGAAAACAGTGTCCCCACAGGTATCTTAAGGATGTCAAGAAAGATAAGTGACGCGAATGTCAGACTGAAGATAATGAACGCAAATGCAGAAGGAGTGGTAGAAAATGGAGAGAGAGGGAGAGCTAGAGTTCAAGGACAGAATTAGGGAAAACGCTCATTATTTGGACAGTGGAGACTTTAAGTTTTTTGAAGAGATGGTCTTATCTAATCTGTCCAGAGGAATACGAGAGAGAGAGAGAGAGAGAGAGAGAGAGAGAGAGAGAGAGAGAGAGAGAGAGAGAGAGAGAGAGAGAGAGAGAGAGAGAGAGAGAGAGAGAGAGCAAAGGAGGAGGAGGAATGGTCCTCTTATTAAGGGAAAATAAGAAGGGAAATACTGAAGGATAACCCATTCAACCAGTACGTGATGAAGAGTGACTGTAAGACAGAACTGCATCTTGGCGTTGACATATGACCCTCTCAAGAGAACTCCAACGAACCAAAACAAAAATGCAGAGACACCAGTTAAAGAACAATCAGGATGGTACCAGAAGCAGTCAGACATGCCTGAATGTTTTTGTGGATGATAACAAGGTCGTGAGGGATGTAAAGGGTGATGAGGACTGCGTTACCTTACAAGGGGACCTAGACGAATTCCACATGAGCAAATGCAAACTAACGAGGATGAGATGTGACATATGAAGGCCTTGCTACGAACATTATCTATCCCGAAATAAATTGCAAGAATTTATGTATGAGAGGGACTTTAGGGTTGACTTTGCACCTAACTTGTTAAAATAGTCCCACCTTAGGAGACTTATAAAGGAGACAAAGTGTCCTCTGGCAAATAGGATAATTGCATTCCATTAGATGGATAAGGAAATATCCATAAGGTTCCCACAACCTACGTTGGGCCGCTGTTAGAATACGCTCCTCAAGTTTGATCATCAGACTTACAGAAGTACAAAGAACTAAGAGAAAAGATCCAGAAGAGGCAACTAAGATAGTCCCAGAATCAAGAAAACCTAGAAGCTATAGGTTTGTCATCCATGAGAGAGAAAGAGAGAGATAAGTAAGGGGTGACTTGATCACAACGTTTCATCTTTTGAAACCAGATTGACGATGTCAACGGTGAACATTTCTTTGAAAGATGTAAAGCTGGAACAGCCAGAGGCAATAGCATGGAACTGAATAAGAAAGTTGTAAAGAAGTACTTTTATGGTGTTAGAGTAATGGATTAATGGACCGAACTAAGTAATGAAATCGTGAAAGCTGACAGCATTCAAAAGTTTTGATAAGTTTTATGTTAGTGATAGAAGTTCAAGGAATGGGACCTTACCTTTGTAGACCTCCCCCCCCGTACTAAACTGAAAGGTAATTACACACACACACACACACACACACACACACACACACACAGAGGCTTTCTTGATGTCGCGGTTCCGCACGAGTTCGAATCCTGGGCACGGCAGTCTGCTCACAGCGAATCCCAGGTGTTCATCCTCTTCAGAGGGTTGATCTATAAATGGCTACCTAGGTTAGGCTGGTGTGTGTGTGTGTGTGTGTGTGTGTGTAAGAAAAGACACGTTACATACAGATAAGGTTGAGAGACGGACTTGCATGCATGTAAAATTCCCTCTCCGTACACACAGCTCCATGGCGATCTTGAAAACATTTCTTGTCAGACGTAGTGAAAAGATATATGATGAAACGTAGTGAAAAAATATGATATATTGCAGGAGTGAAAAGGAAAGAAAGTCGATGACTTGACAATCGGTCAGTTGCTGTAACAAGCAGTCGGTAGTTTAACGTGGCAACATTTTACCCAAGATTAATTTGCTTCCTCAAGTTGATAGAATTGGTGTGTGTTTTCTTGGCCTAAACGGAGACATAGGTGTTACCGAACTCCGCCTGCTCGAGGTTACACTGCGAGTGGAAAGTCACCTTTGTCGGGGGTGTATTACTACAATCTCTTCAAAGAATCTTATTCCAAAGGAGTCGACATTTTCCTACTACCTGAAGTAGCGCAGCTTTGGACCTCAGGACTCTTTCACGGATATTGGTTCAGGACTGTCATAGAAAATGGTTCTGGGGTAATTATGAATAACTAACGAAGAGAGAAGTTAAGATGAATATCACTGTTGCCATAGAGACTATGATGCCTCGCTGTAGGGGGAATCATCTTTTGTGCTTCAATTATGATATAGGAGTGATGAGGGTAGTAATGTGAACATTGTTTCTCGTACTTACAAAAATTATTTTCTCTCCGTCTTTTGTGAGGTGTGGGGGTAGAGAGAAGAGTTACGGCACGTTGAGGGGCTGTGGAAAGTTTTCCCAGTGGGCTGAAGATTAAAGGAGAGTCGTGTGGGCAGATGAGGAGGAATGGAGAGTCGTCTGGTGGAGTGGAGAGTTTTGGAGAGTCGTCTGCTGCGGTGAGGACTGATGAAGTGTCGTACAAGGGGCTTGGAGAGAGAGAGAGGAGGAGGAAAATTCCTCTTGTTGGGTAAGGAGCGAGGTGTGGTGTGGTGAGGAAGAATGAGGAGTCGTCTGTGGCAATGAAGGATGAGGAGTCCTCTGGTGTGGCGAGGAAAGGTGAGGAGTCCTCTGGTGTTGTGAGGAAGGATGAGGAGCCCTCTGGTGTTGCGAGGAGGGGAAGGATGAAGAGCCCCTTGTTGGTGAGGAAGGATGAGGAGCCCTCTGTTGTGGTGAGGAAGGATGAGGGGCCGTCTGTTGTGGTGAGAATCCCTCTGATGTGGGAGGGAAGAATGAGTGGTCCCTCTGGTGTGGTGATGAAGAGTGGAGTCTTTTGTTGAGGTCGTGAAGGGCCCAAAGTCCTCCTCCTGCGCCCCGCCGGAGGAAGGGTCTCAGGCTGTCGTGAGGGGTGATGGAGAACCCTGTGGTGTGACGCCCTGTGAGGGAGGGTCATCCACTGGGCCTCTCCGGGAGGATGGATGTAAGCATCTGGTGAGGTGAGGAATGCCGGGGAACACGTGAGGTGAGGGTTGCCGGAGATTCGACAGGTAGAACGAGGGATGTTAGA
Source organism: Panulirus ornatus (assembly GCF_036320965.1). Taxonomy (NCBI): domain Eukaryota; kingdom Metazoa; phylum Arthropoda; class Malacostraca; order Decapoda; family Palinuridae; genus Panulirus; species Panulirus ornatus. The sequence goes on from NC_092273.1 coordinate 5,344,906, forward strand.
GAATCGACATGTGACGTGAAGGCTTCTAGAGATTCGACAGGTGGAGTAAGGGGTGTTGGAGAATCGAGAGGTGGAGTGAGGGGTGTTGGAGATTCGACAGGTGGAGTAAAAGGTGTTGGAGGTGCGACAGGTGTAGCGAGGGGTGCTGGAGGAATGGCAAGTATGGCGAGTGTTTCCGGTATGTATGTCACATGCTTTTAACGGATGTGCCAATAAACTGATCCCCATTGATTACGTTTCTGTCGTAAAGCTCTCGAGCGTGATAGTAGCATTGCTCTGTGTGATTATCGGTGCGTCACACTTCACTCCACGTTCATCTCTTTCCCCTGAGTTATCATGGGCTTTTCTATCGCCTCACCTCATCCAGTGACAGACAGACGTATCAGTACCCACTCGTGCAGTCGGACGACCATGGGGCCTTCTGAGAATCTTCTGAACGAGGAATATTCACTCAAATATCACTTGATATGAAATCTTCATTTGTCACTCAGATGATGGTGTCTGGAGTACTGGAATTCTCAAGAAAAGGGTATCTGAGCTGATAAAAACGTCGCCAGGTACCTGGGGACCTTGAATAGCCTTAACACAGGTACCTTTCAGAGCCGTAGACCCTAAGTTATTGTCACATCGTAAATATCAAGGTCTTCCACGGCACCCGTCTGTTGATGTAACGTTGAAAAAGAAACTTGACTAACACGTCTGATGTTGATGACAACCATAGAAGTGTTATAGCGCCAGTGTTCTCACACACTCGTGGTAATGAAGTGGAAATTTTTGTCAGTCAAGGTTCTGTGAGGTACATGTTGAATCAGTTCATTAATTAGTTTATTCCTAACCAATTCATTGTTTTAGGTTATTATTTTCTCATGATATATCACATTTTTAAGTAATATTAAGGAGTTATCAAAAACTTACTTAGGACGGGGTGTATGGGACATTTAAGTGTCCACAAGATTGTCCTCTGCCTTATGATGTGGTTTCCTTTCATCAGTCTTGAGTAGCAAGATCCTCTCTGTATATTATTCCTCAGCTGTCATCTCTCAGTCGACTGTTTGCCTCGCCTCGCCTGCTGTTCCTTCTCCCCCTCTCCACTGCTCTCCTACTGTAACCTTCCCTTTAACCTTTTTCCCTCTCTCCCTCTGCCTCCTCAAAAAAGCTCTTGTATTTCTTCTTTCTCTCTTAACCTTTGGTCTTTCCCTTCCCGTCCTCCGCTCTTAAAGGACGCCCCACTCGATGACGTGTGTCGGTCCATCCTTTCGTCAAGTGCGCATGTCGTCTTAGGCCGTTTCTGTAGACATATCTCTTTCTCTTCTGCCGCCACCTGTACACAGTCGCACTCTCCTTCATCACATTCTCTCCAGTTCGTCGTTGATGCCCACTTCACTTATTCCGTCTATGTGACAGGTCAAGGTCAGATTGAGGGTGGGTCACGCAGGCCCTCGCGTGAACATCGCCTCTCACTGATTAGAAGGTCACATGACCCCATTCCATGTGTCCCCCGGTTCTCTGTACCTAACTTCAATTGTATTTTCCTTCTCGCTCCGTAACTAGTCCTCTGAAGATGTGGTAATACACGAAAGCGCTCAGGATTCCCGTGTTTCCTTTTCCTAGCGGCGTTTCGGCATATATATATATATATATATATATATATATATATATATATATCAGATGGGGGTTTACAGATTCGTTTGTCCGTAATCCCAGGCAGTTAGAAAAAATAACATTCAGCGCATTCAGCTTCAGCTTCGCTATCATCTATCATATATATATATATATATATATATTTGTGTATATATATATATATATATATATATATATATATATATATATATATATATATATATATATATATATATATATATATCCTTGATATATTTTACTTGGCCAAACGTGGTATACTTATCGTAGAAAGTATACTATAGTAATATTGTTTGCACACTAACTTTTCCTTAAATCCGATCACTCTCTTATTTTCGTATTGCATTCCATTTAATGTTCGATCCCATCATGAATATATATAGAGGTAAGTTTGTATTGATGTATATTGATCATTAGCGTGTATTGATCTTCACACAGTTGCGTAAAGCAGTTTAAATAGGCAAAGCTATGCCATTACCTTTGAAAAGTCATGATTACGATCGAAGTAATCATGAGAGTGGTAGTCCATTTGATGATAATGATAACTGTAATATAAAGATCATCATTTCAGACGCAGTTTATATTAGTAAAGGTGTGTGTGTGTGTGTGTGTGTGTGTGTGTGTGTGTGTGTGTGTGCGTGTGTGTGTGTACCAGAAATGATCTTCCACAGTGCTTCCAAATCAACGTTCGTGATAGAAAATGTGATCGTGGGACACCAAAAGATATCTGAACAAGTCATGGAAACACATTAAGGAAAATTACGTTAAAAAAAGAACAAAAAATATATGAATGTTGAACGCTGAGCGCAAGCCATATGGAGCAGACCTCACGCCAACAAGAGAAAAATAAAAGTTGATTACAATTGCATCAAAGAATGGGTGGGAAGAGGAGGGATGTCAGAAAGAAAACGAACCATGTTTATTACTTTACATCACCGGCATCCCATTTCTTTCGTCCACAATTAAACAGTGGTTGACCCACCTTCTCTTGAGAGATTGAGATGGCCATAGATAACCACCTGCAATTCAGATCAAATTCTTCAGTTAGTGAAACATAATATTATAATCTGGCCAATTCTCTTGCGAAGCTCTTGAACAGTGAATCGGTTAATGATGACACTGTAGCGGATACCTGGCAGTGACATGTGGCAACTCTGGCAGTGTTGTGAGGGATGTGGTCTAAACTACCTCAGTGGATTGTCTTGCATCGAGAGTCAGCAGCGTTGTATAAAACGGGGATGCATTATGTCGCCTCCGTTGCAGGGAGAAAACCCTGATGATCGTGTCTTTTGTTGACTGCATGAGATGATATTACCGGCACTGCTACCAGTAAAGGCTACAACACCGAAAACTACGACAAATACTACTATTGCCACCTCTGCAACTACTTTTATCACCAACCCTGCAACTACTATTACTATTGCTACTACTACTACTATTACTACTACTACTACGGATGATTTCTTTGTGAATGGTTTGTTGTTCAGCGAGTACGTGGATGTATCCACAGATCGAGGCGAAGTTACGATATCGTTTTCCGATGTGGTGAGCGATAACTAAGTGATGAACCCCCACTGTAAGTTCAGCGTTGGGGAGAGAGAGAGAGAGAGAGAGAGAGAGAGAGAGAGAGAGAGAGAGAGAGAGAGAGAGAGAGAGAGAGAGAGAGAGACAGTCGGTTAACGAGCTGCCTTTCTGAAGGGGCATTGCAGATGAACCCTGTAGGCGGCTGGCTAACGAGGAGGTGAGGTCCTCTCAACAAGTCGACATCGCTTCGAACATATCATTTGCTCCGAGGGCTTCGCCAGGGCCAGCGTCTCATTCAGTGTAATGAAGCCGTGTGACTGGGGCCGGGCATCATTAGCGGCAGCTGCCTGAAGGTGGAAGGAACAGCAGGACCCTGCCCTACACGAGGAACCACACGCCACTGTCCTCTTCTCAGATCGCCTCCCTCTACTCTCGTGTACTGCGCAGCTTCGTACCACTCCGTCTTACCACTGTCCGTCACCTTCCACCAAACTCCTTGGTTCCCCGTCTCGCTGCAAATTTCCCTTCCCTCTGCTGTGGTTCAGTCTATACAGAGTAAGAATTTAGGGTACCAGAACTTCATAGACTATCAGCTCTTATGTAATCTGACTTTGTCATGTCCTGTCCTTCAGCAGATAAGCTCGTCATAGACCATCAAGTCTCTAGTTATCTGGCTTTACCATGTCCTGTCCTCCAGCAGATAACCTCGTCATACGCATCAGGTCTTCTGTTATCTGGCTTTATCGTGTTCTGTTCTCCTGCAGATAACCTCGTCATAGACCATCAGGTCTCTTGTTGTCTGGCTAGCTACACTTTTATCATATCCTCACTCCCTCCTTCCCACCGTTCCCTCCCATACACCCCTCTCGTCAGTGCTGTTCATCTTTCACCAACCTGTGTCTTTACCATTCTTCCTGGCACCCTTAGATTCCGTCTTCCATGTCTGTTTTAATCACGCGTTCCCCCAGTGTGTAATCACTCGCCACTCTCCATCGCCACGCCAGCCACCGCAAGTCTTGCTGTATAGAGAGAGAGTGAGGGAGAGGCATTGAGGAGATCTAACTCGGAAAGATATGGTACTTGGGAAGAAAGGGAACCAATGATTCTCCTGTAAATCAAATCGATCGAGGTAGTTGGAGAGAAACAAAAGCTGATGATGAAAAAATACATGGAAAGTTGAATAGACAAATAAAAATCGTATTATTCAATTTTTTTTCTTTTCTTTCAACCATTAGCTCCAAGTTCCGTTCCCTTCCCCCCATTCCCTCACCGTAATCTCCCCTCATTACCATTTTTAAACCCCTTTACAATGGGGAAGTTTGGTGGGTTGGGGAGGTGGGAGGTATCTGTTGAAGATACTTTTCTTGTCGAGTCTGGAAGTATGGCTGGCAGGTTTTTCATTAAAGCGACATCCAGTAACGAGTGAAGGGCCGTCCAGACGCTGGTAAGGGGGCTCCTGGCACGCTGGAAAAGGGTCGTAAGGCGTGAGCGAAGCTCTTGCCATAAACGGGTCATGGGTCGCATCTATCCTTTTGTGAAGTGGTGTCAAGGGCTCGACAACAAGTGCTTCAAGGAATGGCGCTTCGAAGCCCTGAGGGTGAAGAAGCGGTTCAAGGAATGGGTGAGGAAGAGTCTCAGGAGCAGGCGAGGGGCTTAGCAGACGATGGGGAATAGCGAAATCCGAATGTTGATGGTACACCATTATTGCGACGGTGGAGGATTTCTATATTTCATCCCAAACATCTCCCTCTATCGCTGATTTTTATTCTATTTCCATAGAGAATAAAGCGTAATTATGAATGCCACGTACATTTGTAACATAATAACTCGTTAAGATTCTACATGTACTTGATTTTTATAGAAGAATATTTTTGACTGAGCTGTGAGCCATTGATTAGAACTTTTCAAAAGTTAGGGCGTCAGAGGAAGCGTGTCTTTGATTGTATAGCACTACTTTCGCTAAGACTTTGCCATAGACACACTGCAATGTCTGGGGGTCATTGGTCCCAAGCTGATTTTAGATGGCGTACCAAGTAGTTCTCTGGTTCAAGTCTTCACTGTTTTTATGATACGAAGTCTGGTACTCTGGAAGGCTTATAATGAGTGCCAATTTGTCTTTTATATTCTTCGTTGCTCACATGCAAGGTAGGTAGGACTGGAGGCTGCTGGAGACAATCTAACACGAAAGAACTGATACATGAAGGCCCATTGCGCCAGTGTCTGCTTGGGAGTCCAGCCATCGGACACTTGCTCAGAGATAACAAAATAATTTTTCGCCTGGTCTTGCGCGTGAGCAGATGGTGCTCAGCATGAGACGCTCACTGACTCGACTGACGTAATAAATCCTCTGCGTCTGGTTACCATGTGCGACCCGTAACTTCCGTCTGTTGTCGTTCTGTGCCTTTGAGAGAGTAATTATCTCGATAATTATGCCAGCAGGCCCGAGTTATTCCTGCCATTAGCGTTTTCTGTCACGTGTACATCTAAAGTAGATTTGTAGGTTATGGTTGTAGGGTAGAGAAGCCAAGTCAGCTCTTATCTTACACCAGCCAACCTTACTGAAACATTAGGGACGATCCCGATTTTTTTTCCCCGCTCCCGACCTACCGATTCTTGCCGATGCCTCCCGATATTTTGAACCGTGAAATGTTTTCTCCCTCGCGGAATCTGTCTGACTCTTTAGAATTTTCGAAGGATGCTAATAATGTCTCGTTGTCGCTAGCTGTGTACAGTTTGAATATTATGAAGTGGTAGGACTTACAAGCGTGAATATTGACCATTATTCTGTTCACTGTCTTCCAGCATCACTGTAGGATTCATTTTGTCATATTACTAATATCTGGTGTAGTTTTAGTTCCTTCTGATCAAGATCTTTGGATGCTGGCGCGTACGTACGCCCTATAGATTGTATGGGAGTGGTGTTTGGTATGAATGACGAAGGGGGGATATTCTCTGCCATGACTGAGTGATGAGGGATTGTTCTCCGCCGTGGAAATATGAAACTTCCATGTTAGCAGCTGTGTATATAATGTGTTGAACGCATCACCCGTAGCCCTTCAGAGCCATATACATACATAGGGAGAGTGTATGTGATCTTGGAATTATCTCTAACATCTGGAGAAGGTCTTGATGTGTTTTCGAAATGTTATAACTTGAAGGTGATGTCCTTAATGACCCAGGCATTTGATAGTGTTAAAGCTCAACTAACCAGCCAAGCATCACAAGCACTGATAGATAATCAACGCATTTTGATACAGTAAAACTGCAGCAGTTTTTCTCGTTACGTCCATCTCATTACGTTAAACATTGTGATTAGTGTAAAAGGCCCCATGTCGCCGTGTGTCTCTGAGGGTAATTTCAAGAGCCAGTCAGGGAGTGTAATCTATCTTAACTCTATTAAACGATATTAACATTATCACCTCAGGTAGTTCACCTGAGACGTTAATGATAATCTCAACGACTTCAAGGCGCAGTCTCGTCCTGGAGTTATGCCGAGGCAAGAACCAAGGTTACCTCAGTGACTGATGGATGATTATTATCCACTGACGTGACTTAACGGGTCGGTGGATGACTATCACCCACCCTCGGGAACCAGGGTAGGTTAAAGGATGACTATCGTCCACCCTCGGGAACCAGGGTAAAGGATGACTGTTATCCACCCTCGGGAACCAGGGTAAAGGATGACTCTTGTCCACCCTCGGGAACCTGGATAGGTTAAAGTATACCTTTCATCCACCCTCGGGAACCAGGGTAAAGGATAAGTGTTATCCACCCTCGGGAACCCACCAGGAGGTTGGAGGCTAACTGTCAACAATCCACCGTGTGGCAGCAGCCCATGATGACCCAGCAGCGAGCGCCAGGCAGTACCCAGCCTTCCATCACGATATAAACACCATAAGACCCTCCGGCCGCTGAGTCCCACGGACCATAAACACATACTAAACAGCGACTCTGGTGGCCAATACTCCCGGCCAAGGGCGGCGTTCACAGGCCAACAGAAAGGCCGCAGTAACCTCTCCATCACAGCCCACCGACGCTGCGTCTCCTAGGTTATATATGCCGGCTGTTACTTAGGCCTAGCCCGTGAATAGATTTTTTTTTTTTTTGTGAAAAGATAATGAGGGAGATATAGACCAGGGGGCTTCTCTCCGCTCGAGGAGTATGGGTTAGTAACGTCCCTCACAGGAGGAAAAAAGGATGAATTTTGGAGATTCTTGAGGAATGCCTTGTTTACAGAGAGACCATACGTGAGCTCAGGGTTGTTGTCTTTTTGAGTGTCTCGCGCTAGTGGAGGGCAACGCGAATGTAAAACTCTCCCCCAGGAGTAGAAATAATCACACACACACACACACACACACACACACACACACACACACACACAGATACACATACACCAAAATGGTGACTGTGGAAGCTCTCGCTTGCCTGTGGTTAACAGCCGTCTAGAAGGTGATTGGTAGAAGAATCGTCGGTTGGTGGAGGAGATGCAGTTAAGAGGGAGGAATGAGAACGAAATTCATGCCACAATAATCTCCTCCTCAGCACAGGGTAGTGTGCAGGCGAGAGTGGTGCTGGGGTTATAAAGAGATGACGTTTGCAGCTGTCTTCTTCTCACTCCAGACAGGCATTGCCCCTGGTCATTTCCAGGCATTGTCCCTGGTCATTTCCAGGCATTGTCCCTGGTCATTTCCAGGCATTGTCCCTGATCATTTCCAGGCATTGTCCCTGGTCATTTCCAGGCATTGTCCCTGGTCATTTCCAGGCATTGTCCCTGATCATTTCCAGGCATTGTCCCTGGTCATTTCCAGGCACTGTCCTTTGTCATTTCCAGGCATTGTCCCTGGTCATTTCCAGGCATTGTCCCTGATCATTTCCAGGCATTGTCCCTGGTCATTTCCAGGCACTGTCCTTTGTCATTTCCAGGCATTGTCCCTGGTCATTTTCAGGCACTGTCCTTTGTCATTTCCAAGCATTGTCCCTGGTCATTTCCAGGCATTGTCCCTGGTCATTTCCAGGCATTGTCCCTGGTCATTTCCAGGCATTGTCCCTGGTCATTTCCAGGCACTGTCCTTTGTCATTTCCAGGCATTGTCCCTGGTCATTTCCAGGCATTGTCCCTGGTCATTTCCAGGCACTGTCCTTTGTCATTTCCAGGTATTGTCCCTGGTCATTTCCAGGCATTGTCCCTGGTCATTTTCCATTTTCCCTTCCAGTCCCCTTCGCTCTCTGCTATTACATCTTCCCTCTCATTCATCATATGCCTCTTGCCGTAGAACATGAGGACACAGTGTTCCGCTCGTGTCTGTGGCTCATTCCGATTGTTCTAACTTGCTGGTCTCGGGTCCCTGGTGTGACTCGGGTGACTGGATACAGACCAGACCTGTGAGGTCGAGGTCAAAGGTCATGGTCAAAGGAACACTGGTTAAGAGACACATGTCCAGCTCAAAAGGAATATATATATATATATATATATATATATATATATATATATATATATATATATATATATATATATACATATATATATATATACATATATATATATATATATATATATATATATATATATATATATATATATATATATATATATATATATATATATATATCAAAGATGTTCTGTCTGGGTGAAACAAAGGTCAGAGAGAGAAAAAAAGGGAGGAAAAATGGTTTGAATGGTTTGGGAATATTCAAGGGGTCGGGCTGCTCACTCAAGGGGTTCCTACCACCAGTCGACCAACTTCAACATTCTATTCCAGTCGTGGTCGTGGTTTCTGTCCTGCCACAGAGAACAAATGTGAGGGTGTACTATCACCCTTCGTCCTGGGTATGCCAGGAGGGTGGCACTGACATCTCCTGTATGCCAAAAGTCTGACCGATGGGTCTGTTCGAACGTTTTCATTCTCAAACGACAGGTTGGGTATTCTCGATACCTTATCGTACCATAACCTTGAATCATGACTTCATGGTGGATCACAAAGTCTGGTACAGTCAGTAGGTAGTCTTGCGCTGCTTCGATCCAGTGCTAAAAAAGCATCGACTCCTCCCTCACGGACTGACTGCCATTCTGAGAGGACATCATTAAAATTCCGCCGCCTCCTGCTTCGACGCCCTGCGGGTTAACGGCTGCGTTATTAATACGTCGGGTCTGTATCTCCATCTCCATCTCCCACCGGATCTGCAATAGTGAAGAGAAGGAACCACTTTGCTGGTATTTTTGCAGGTAGTGTCTGGCATATTTATGATCGATGTGGTGGTATACTGTAGTCTTATATGAACAGACCTGCTTCCCCTTTTTTTCCCATTCTGACTAACTATTGAGTCACAGTATTGTGAAAGGATACAGCATTTGGAGATGGGGATCCTTAATCCCCCGATCGTTCCTATGAGAATGCATTCGCAGTCGGCTCACGATCTCCCTTTGTCCATCTCCGCGTCTTAGAAGTTCAGGGTGTATCTCCATTGTTCATCGCTTCATTAGAGCAGCGGCAACAACAATTGCAGGATACCAAAATGGGAGGGGGGGAAGAAGGAGCCTCTCCGACGGGCGGCGCTTAAAGTTCATCGTGTGGCGGGGGAGGACTGCCTTCATTAGTCCCAGGGTATGGGGTCGTGGCACATGGATACTCCCTTCCTGCAGATGTCTCTCCCTGTGTATGCAATGCAGAGGTTTTTCTGTCTAAGGGGTGATGGCCCGTGGTTACCACCTCTCTAGATCTGGTGACGTTTTGCGTTGGTATATACTGGAATCGTCGAACAGCCCCAAAGACGAAAGGTCGCTTTGCGTCCCTGAGATGGAATGGTACATACCAGAATCATCGCACCGCCAAAAAGACAGAAGGTTACTTGAACGTACTCGTGTTGGCATCTCGAGCGTTGGCCTTATACTTCTAACAGACGTCCATGTTACTACGGCTGAGTAAACCTGGGAAGCCTCAGCAACAGTACATATAACCTCCCTGTACCCTTCAGCCACGCCCTCCCTCGGGAGATGCAGTGCATTGAACAGCCCTCTATATCGTCAGGAGCTAATTAACATCGCTTCCATTCCGACTCGTTCATGACGAACTAATTTTTTCTTCATCTGTCATTTCCCTTTTTTGTTGTATATTGAGGTCTTCCTGCATAATGCGAGGCAAATAAAAACGAAAACGTGGGCTTGTGAATTAATTAATTCCTGACAGAGTTGCGTAACGTGTTGTCACTGGGTTTTAGACAGTGTGGGTCATTAGACACGGAGGGGTGACCATGCCTCTGCATCGCCAGAAATTATATTTTACACTTTTTTTCATCAAGTGGGTGGAATCTGAATGACGTCACCAGGCTAGGATATGACGGAATGATCTTTGACCTTTTAAAGGTCAGGTCAAAGCCCGAGGCACCCTGCTCAGGGTCATACCGTCAGTAGTGCCAGGGTTAAGGTCGTAGCAGGACAAACGAGTCTTGAGCTTGGCACGTAAGGAAATACACTGTAGTGTGTGTGTGTGTGTGTGTGTGTGTGTGTGTGTGTGTGTGTGGGTGGGTGGTGGATGACTGAAAGGGTTTGACCAAGGAGACTGTCAGTGTCGGCAGTGTACACCACAAGAATTCTTCTCAGTGGCACAAGAAGTATTGGAGTTGGGGGTCCCACGAGTGCTAAGCTTTCTTCCCCTGGTGTACATATAGATATTTACAGTATTACGCCACACCTTGGGGGTTGAAAACGCCTTTTCATACCGCACACCATTTTCCTATCTACCTTATATTTGGTATGCTTCTGGACGTAAGTATATCTGGTTCGGTATATTCCTACGTCAGGTCAAGCAAGAGTCTGCTAGTCTCTCTAGATTGGTCGTTTTTTGTTTTCTTCCTGAGTAAATAAGATATAGAAAATGGTACCTGATATTACTCTTAAGTTTGGCCACTCGATGAGCAAGATAGTATTATGAACTGTATATAGAAGATACCCCCTAGTGACGCTCCACCCACTGTGGAAAATCTTCACTTAATATCAGATGTGCTTTCAGTGACAGAGCCAGCAGGACGCCTTACCATTAATGAAATAGATAGTCACAGTTTTCCATGTCTTCGACAAATCGCCGTATCGGTTTTCTTTACATACACTGCGTCTGTCATTGGGTTGAGATTAAAATGAACGCATTTTAGAATATATATATATATATATATATATATATATATATATATATATATATATATATATATATATATATATATATATATATGTGTGTGTGTGTGTATGTATCTGTTTTTACTGAGGAAAATACGTAAATGATAGGTGTGAGGTTGCCAGGTAAGATTTGTAAACAGATTTACAGTTGACCGTTTTCTTTTATTGTTGTTCGTCTGTGGCTCGCTAACAGGTCCGGGAAATATTTTGACAGGTTTTACTGCGATGACTTCCGCAAGATAATTCCCCGGCGCTCATTTTCGGTGCCCAATCTTTCCACGACCAGTCACACTGGCCATATTAAGCAGAGGATCAGCGAGGAACAAGTTTTTATAGGCGATAAAGACGGTAGGGATTGGCAATAAAGGCTGGAGGCAGGCAGTAGAAATTATTTATTGTTGGTGTAAGTGATAGGGAGATAAGACGGTTGCATGTAGCGAACACTGGGAAGGAGATGAGGAAAGTTTTAAAAGTATATATATTGAGAGAGACACTAAAGATAACAAGTAATCGGATGCGATTATAGAAGAAAATAAGGAACACATTTGATGACAAAAATTAGATGATCTTTGATGAGCTTTTTGACTCTATTCCCTTTTAGGCTGATGATTCCACTTTTCCCCACGTCACCTCGCTCTCCTTCCCCTCCACAATTCAATACTCGTTCCATTTCTCGTACCGAACATATTTCCTCTCCCAGATCGGACCTGTGTGATATCTCTTAAATGGGGAAGCGGAAACCTGGTTAAATTCAATAGTGCTCAGACTCTCTGTCTCTCCATTTATCTTTCCAAGTGTCACGCGTTTTCCTTTGTTCAATTCCAGAATACCACAATTCCAGCCTAAGTCATAACATAAACATGTTGGTCATACCCACATCCTCCACTTTATCCTGGAAAACCCACATGATAAGCATCACAAGGACTGCTTCCCAAAAGCTGGGGGTTGTCGTACAGGTACACTAATTACCTTCCTTGTGTTTAGTCACTTTATATCAACAGGGATTATATGTTCGCCCTGTTTATTGACCCACTTATGGATTACTGTTCCCATCTGAGGTGGTTCTTCGTCCCGTTCTTTGAGCGACAGTGACATCAAGTATCATTCGTCTTATGAATTCATCTGGCATCAACTCTCTCCAGTCCTCCTCCTCCATCCGCAGCCATGTTCCTGACATCTCTCTCTGTTCTGCATGCATTGTTTTGGCCACTGCTCTAGTGAGCTGTCTGCATGTGTCTTTCCCATCAACGTTTGGACGCGAGGCACGCGTCAGTCTGGTGCCTCCCGCTTCTTATAGTTTAGGGGTGGGTAGCGGCTACACGAGGGTTGACCGTTATGTTAACCTAGTTCTTTCCTTCAGAGAAATACAAATCTCTTCTTTGTTCCGTCTTTCCCTCATCCTTTACTCTCTCTGAATCTGGTTCACAAACACCTGCGAAACCATGATCAATTTCTATATTCTCTTTTCCTCCTGTTCACCCGAGATGGCCTAGAGTGAAGATATTACCCATGGCATTTTGCTCACTATATACGAACAAAAGAAATACGGAAAAGCTGTAAACGAAAGGCTATGGAGGAGGCAAAGCACAAGGATGAAGAAGAGACAACCATAGGTTAGTAAATGAAAGAAAAAAAGGACCAACATTAGGTAGCGATGATTATGACAGGTGTCTACGACAGTGAACGTTAGTGATGAACAGTGAAAGAGAATCACGAACGGTGACGGTGAGCCGTGGGAAGTTGAGGTCAGCCGAGGTTGGTGAGGTAGTGGACATTATTGAAGATCAGGACACAGTGCTGGAGGTGTTCATAGCACGAGTGTAGGGTCAAGGGTGGTGCTCCATCTGTCGTGTGGCTGCCTTAGCCAGGCTCACAGGCAGACACACACACACACACCCACACCCACGAACACACACACACACACACACACACACACACACACACACACACACATTATGTCGCACCATTGTCATGTAAGTCTCGAGTAATAAGCTTGACATTTTTCATGCCCTCGAGGATAATACTTTCAACACCACATTCACGCGTAATACGGCATTGTTTGCCTGCGAGAGAGAGAGAGAGAGAGAGAGAGAGAGAGAGAGAGAGAGAGAGAGAGAGAGAGAGAGAGAGAGAGAGAGAGAGAGAGATTCGTCTTCATTCAGCCATTATGTTTGCCTAAGTTACCGTCAAACCCAGAACAAGCCGTGCCGTTCACGGGCCGGTGGTTGCACTTGTTTGTGGTGGTCTTGCCCCCCAGAAGGCCAACGTCTGCAGCGGGCTCGGGAAATTTTTTGTCAATGGGAAGGGCAGAGTCATGCATTCCTGATTGAGCAGCCGAATTATTGCCGTGTATGCATGGGTTACGAGCTCATTCCTCTGCCTTATTTAGTAGAATGCAGTCATATATATATATATATATATATATATATATATATATATATATATATATATATATATATATATATATATATATATATATATATTGTTATTATCATTGTTATACATACATATGCGTCAGTATAGGATTAGAAGGAACCAGGTGAATTGGTGTATTCAGAGAAGTGGTAAAAGCTATGAGTTAAGGAAATGAGACTTGGTTAACTCTGGGACTTGGTGACCACAGCTAACCTGGGCGGGGACGACTTGATCTCGTTCCGGTCATGGTCATTATGAATGAAGGGAAATTTCATCGTGCGAAAGAGAATGAAAAGATTACTCGGGGCGTTCCGCAGGTGTTTGTAAGACCTGACGTTTAAGTTAACAGCTGTGGGTGGATGGGAAGATGAGGGACGGTATAGCGATCGCGCACCTCGCTAGAGAAGGAACGAGGGAGTATCGTAAGAAAACACGAAAATTTTGATATAAAGAATTTTCATGGCGCCCATGGCTGTGTTCGAGTCACTGGGGCGAGAGACGCGATCGACTTGGAGGAGCCGCCAGCGACGAGGGTCAGTGTGGAGCGGGTGTAGGAAGGTGACGGCATCTCCTGTGAGGATACGTGTGTTGTGACAGATTACACGCGCCTCATCTCTGTACTGCGTGAGTGTGGTAATAGGAGACTATCACCCATACTTATGTATACATATTCGCACACACAACATAGAGACGGACAAACAGACTGACAGATGGACAGAGAAAGAGAGACAGACAGATATAGACAGATGAGAAGAAACTGCGCATCGCATATGGACATTTTTTTTCTAGAAAATTTTTGAATTTTTGAGCACGAAGGTATTACACTGCTGTATATGATTGCCACACTGTCACGCCCATGGGTCGTACCGTCGTGCTCTCGAGGGTCGTACCATCGTGCTCTCATGGGTCGTACTATCGTGCTATAGGAATTGAGGAGTCTGTGTGGTGGCCATGATTTACTGGTTGGACATTGTGGTTTGTGTTCGTGGAGCAGTAAAAGGATTAACTGCGACAGTTTATCGCATACATTATGGAAATCCTTCGCGGCCAATGTACGGCAGACAGTGTTAAGTGGAGTGTGTTTCAAGACACACACACACACATATATGTGACCAAACCATTTCACATGGTCACATGGAGAGAATGAGTGAGGAAAGATTGACCAAGAGGATATATGTGTCGGAGGTGGAGGGAACGAGAAGAGGGAGACCAAGTTGGAGGTGGAAAGATGGAGTGAAAAAGATTTTGTGTGATTGGGGCCTGAACATGCAGGAGGGTGAAAGGAGGGCAAGGAATAGAGTGAATTGGAGCGATGTGGTATACCGGGGTTGACGCGCTGTCAGTGGATTGAATCAAGGCATGTGAAGCGTCTGGGGTAAACCATGGAAAGCTGTGTAGGTGTGTATATTTGCGTGTGTGGACGTATGCATATACATGTGTATGGGGGTGGGTTGGGCCATTTCTTTCGTCTGTTTCCTTGCGCTACCTCGCAAACGCGGGAGACAGCGACAAAGCAAAAAAAAAAAAAAAATATATATATATATATATATATATATATATATATATATATATATATTGTACATCAACCATACACCTCCTAAGACCATCTGTCCCCCTTCTGCATCACAGAAAACTTTCATAAAATCGTAACATTTACCTTTCATATAGCCGACCATACCTGACAGTCAAATGAGAATACGCCACTTGGTTTAAAGAAGGTTTTGGGCATAAAGATCCCAACATTTACATTTTATCTAAAACCCGGATAAAGTTGGCTGCCAATGGCAATGCGCCAAGTGGTTTGAAAAAAAATTCTATAAGTTCGCAGTATTTGCATATACATTGAACCAGGCCATAGTTGGCTTTAAGCGATATTACAACATCATGTGCCCTGGTGGTGGTTGGCTGGTCGACCAATCTCCTCTGGAGGATTTAATGTTATGGTTTTTGTATATACGTACTTAACAGGATGGTCTGACGATGTTTTGCTGTATAATATATCCTCTTGGGAAATTGACGATTGTATGAAAACATTAATTTTTGATATGTTTACATTCCATGACACGTACTTCATGCGTTCACGTTAGCACTATGAAAGATAGGAATTATTCACTCTCGGAAATATGTCAAGATTTGTCTTGTAAAAGAGAGAAGCGAAGACTTATGGCGTGGAGCGAAGAAGACTCTGGACGTAGTCTTGCCAGCATTGCACTTCCCTCGCACTCGCACACGTTCCCGTCATGCATATCCAAGTAGGTGACCGGGTGACGCCCGTAACAGAGTGACTTTCTCCACCTCGCCGCAAGCCTGTGATTGCGAGAGGCGAATGAGGTTAATTCACTGTGGGTTTCGATCACCCCATCGGTCACGGTCATGGAGTGAGTGTCGACTACAGGACGCTACAGGCTTAGGTTGCCGCTTACCACAGTGCCAAGGTTCATCCCGACCCACGCGAAGTCTTCGACACTCGACCAAGTATAAACTCATCGACCGAGGCAGACCGCTCTGTTCGTGGAGTAATATCTAGTGTTCGCTGAGGCGGCACAGGAAACACGGAGGTTAAGAACATACAGACGCCAGAAATCAAATGTTTATAACCTACCCGTGTGTCCATCGACCATATGTGTCACACTGTGGGAGCCGCAATTAATTTTTAAAGTTCATGCTACACCCACGGAGACGAGGTCGTATCTATTCAGCATATGTCATATGTCGCCGGTGCTGGATGCGTCTCGGTATACATGCGCTTGTAAGCGCTATGGCACGGGTAGGGAGCTTCAGCGTGGGCGGTGCTGACGCTCTGCCCTTCCTATAGCGAGTGGTCTGTAGGCGTCAGTAGCTCCCATAGCACAGGTGATGTTCTCTTGGGTGTGTCTTGCGGTGTTAACCCACGGTGAAGAGGTTCGAGTGAGAAGGTGTAAGGTCATCGCGCACGTTGCCGGGTTTCAAGTCTTGTGTCGGGACTTGCGAGTTCACGCTTTGAGGTGCCACGGTCCTTGAAGTTGAGTGTCGCTAACGTGCTTAATAGGGTTTGTCGCTACCTATGTTGTAAGCGCGTGTGTGTGTCGTTGGGAAGACTTATGGAACGTCTTAAGATGATGAGTCTTGTAAGGTTTAATATCACTGGCTTCACTATCTGGGCTTTCTTGTTAGGAGGTCACTTCACACTCGCTCATGAGATGTCCCTGGGTAACGTGTAGACATTGCCTCTTGTTGATCTACATGATTGACAAACGCTCCAGCCGGCCTGCGTGAACCCGGAGATAGGCTGTGGGACTTCTCATTCAGCAGGTGATGCGTATTTGTGTCATGTCTCGGATCATTCTGTGTTTTGTCTTAGGTTTTTCTTTAAATTTTTCGTCTTTCATTTTACTGTTACTTCTCAGCTGTTGTTATGAGTGACGATCACCACTTAGCCTGTCGGTGTGACACAAGTCACTCTTGTAGACCGTCAGTTATATCTGCGTATCATATTTCATCCAGGTAACACGGGGCGTTACGAAATGTTGTATGTCTCTCTCTCGTGTTACGCCACCAACGGACAGGTCTCCGATCGTGGATGTCACGTAAACGAACTTTTCGAAACGGTCTCTTATCCCCGCACTCCTTGTCTCTCTCTTACACTAGGGGAGGAAAAGGAGCTTCAGTATGTGTGTGTGTGTGTGTGTGTGTGTGTGTGTGTGTGTGTTTATGAGGAGGTAGTGTGGGGCGGTGAGTGGTGTGTTAAGGGTAAACATGTGATATATTCTTTGTCCAATTTCCTGCTAGGCTGTTGTCGTCTCTGGTGACACCTCACCCCACAGGTCCCCACGTCACGCGCATCTGTCTTGCCAGGAATATTTGTATGACATATATTCTCGAGGCTTCATTCATAAACATCATGATTTTAGGTATTTATGTCCACAGGTGCATGGCGTTCTGCTGTGCATCTGTTTGTCCTCGTGTGTGTCCGGTTTGACTGTGTCTCTAGGTTGTGTGATTAGCTCCTCACTCCCGTCAATGGATTAGATTGACAGGATTGGAGACTTGTTTCGTACATAATATAGATCTGCATAACTTCTTGGCTGTACACAGATTTTTACGAGAGGTATCATGTACTGAACTTGCTATTTTTCTTCACCTGTGCTAAGAACATTACCTTTTTTTTGTTCGGTCAGTTGCTCTCAAAGTTGTCAATAGATAGGAATAGGATCCTCACGATTTGATAATTTCATATTACAAATCTGCATGTGACATTCTACTGTCCATAAATGAATTTGTGATCATTGATATATACAAAGAAAAAATGATGTGTTGAACATCAACTGCACTTCCCCAACTCTCTGAATTCGCAAATGAAATAAGTATACATATGTATATATATGATTTTAAAATGGTCAGTTCATTACTGAAGTTGCAGCAGATCCGCATTAAATTTGCTACCTGTTACATACGCAGTTATGGGACCGTCATGTCGCCCTTACTTACTGGCCAGACCTCTCTAGTTCTGCTTATTATATTAATGCGCAGACCAGAGACGACTGGTGGATTATTGAGAGGGATGTGGAGTGGAAGACAAACACGCGCATGCCCCCAAGGTAAACACGTCTTGGCGTATGCTGGGCCACGTCCTGCAGGCGGGGGAAGTCGAGCCTACCTGGCAGCTTTAATAGTCACTGGTGATATTTGATTGGTATATAGACGTCCGAGGCCGCCTACCCAGGGTAGGTGTCCTCATCGCGGTCTGGAGAAATACCTATCGAATATCTCTCTCTCTCTCTCTCTCTCTCTCTCTCTCTCTCTCTCTCTCTCTCTCTCTCTCTCTCTCTCTCTCTCCCCACTGCCTGCTCAGGACTACAGTGGGAGACTTACTTAGGAGACTGACTCAGGTCTGTCATGCACTCGATGCCTCTGTGTGTGCATAACAACAGCCTGCAGCCTTCCTGTTCCAGCCGTTCCGTTGTGCACTGTCGGCTTGTTATGTGTGAATAGACTGAGCCATAGTGAGGAGGCTGTGTCACGTGTAGGCACCCGTGTGTCCACCTCAGGGAGGTGTGTTCTACACTCGTGTAGCTCCCCCTCATCTCTTGAACTTTCTCTCCTTTCATAAAACTTTTTAAACCTTTGTCTTCTGTCTGCATTCACAGTTTCATCTTTTAGCTCATTCCATTCAGCCACAATAATGTTATTATTTAAGTACTTTATAACATCTTTTCTGACAAGTTTTTCTTTGTCTAATTTCATTCTATGGTTTCTGGCTGTTCTGGTTATGCGCCCTGGGATGCCGTGTCGATATCATCAAAATGGTATAGAAACTTGGAAGTTGTGATCAAGTCATGCCTCGCTCTTCTCTTCCTTGATGGGAGAATTTATGGCCTCTAACCTTGGACTGTAACTGGGCTCTCTTAATTCTGGCACCATCTATGGTTCCCCTCCTCTGGGACCTCTCCTGTTAGTTCCTTGTGCTTCTGTAAGTGCGACGTGTTGAGTGTGTGTACCTCAGCGTCCCTAGTGTGAGTGGCAGTTGGGTTTAGGCCGACTTGGGTAGAGCCAATAGCCAAGTAATTCACTAAAGACAAGACACATAACGCCTTTTGTGGAGACTCCTTGGCGACGCCGCCTCTGACTCACTGTGAGGTATCTGTGAGTTATGTGTGTGTGTGTGTGTGTGTGTGTGGGATGAAGGGTGCCTGACCATCCTGGGAGAGGATGGCTCTTGGTCCCCGGGGACGAGTGGGAGGGAGGTCAGCGGACATTAGGAAGGGAGAGGATGGGCAGTAAACTTGAGGTGGCGAGATTGATAGGGTATGGATTAAAGTGGTGAGACCCATTCAGCTGGGTCTTTTGAGGAATAGAAAATGGTTAGTGGGGAACACTGAGGTAATCGCATTTATATATATATATATATATATATATACACACTCACTCATGCGTAAAAAAGAAATGTATATATTTCTTCAGTAACCTTATATTTACGTCTCTGGAAAGTCTTGTTATGAATAAACAGAAGGGGAAATCATAGCTTTAGACTTGATGCCAAACAGTGGATGAATGTTTTACTCTGAAGGCCGATTTTTTTCTTTCCAGAGTCGGCGATTCCATGTTTGGATTGTTTACCACCGCCGACCAACGTGAAAGAAGTAATTGAAGTTTGCACTGAGTGTCACTTTTTTCTTTTTTAAGAGCGGTTTGGATTCCATTCTCCAAAGAAAAATCTTTGCATTCATGGCTGCAGTATTAAAGTCAGGCTTTTTCAATTTTCCTCCCGCTTTCTTTGGTATTTCTTCCCATTTTCTTTGGCATTTTTCTGAAAGTATCCGGCAGAGAAGGGAATAACGTGGCATTTTCGAAGATATTGATCCAAGGTGTTTGAGATTACATAATGCACAGTGTTGCTCTATATATATATATCTTTTTTTTTCTTCCCCCTGTTTTTTTGGAAGAAGGGCAGAAGTTTCTGAGCTTTGTCAAATTACTTCTAGAAGAACCTCAAACTTTTAAAAGGAAAAAAAACAAAAACACTTAAGACGTTCAACGAGGGGGAAGGTTTGTCAAAAGCTTTTGCCCATAAGTCCTAGAAGCCTCTACACCTGGCCTTTACCGTATCAAGTACAGGCCACAGAGCAGTGTACGTGAGGGAACCAACTGACGTAAGGACGTACGTCTTGTGATATGATCCTGAGATTACTTTCCTCAGCATCAACCATGAACCACATCTGGGTTTGTGACCATCATTCACTGAGAAATGGGGTGAATGAGGGAGTGAGTAGATTGTATAGTTGTATTGAGGAAACTCCCTGTGAGTCTCGCTCTCCTCTTTCCCCTGAAAAAGACACCTCCCTCTGCCATTTGGTGTTATATATATATATATATATATATATATATATATATATATATATATATATATATATATATATATATGTGACCCGAAGTTCGCTTGTAACTCGGTGTCCGGCCTGCAGCCACACCAGTTGACTGTTGTTGCCATGTCGTGCGTGGTTCACCTCCAGCGCCGTGAACATCGACGTTACATTTGACCGTTTCCAACCGTCAGTTAATTTTCTTTGTTCGTCGTAACAAACGCCGTTGTCCTGTCGACACTAATGACCTGTGACCTTTTAATTATTCTATCGTTTACTATGACCTTGTGTTCACTTGCTAATCGTCCGTGACATCCCTCGATAGAGCGATCGTTTCCAAGTCCACACCTTTCGCCATGATTGGTAGAGAGAGAGAGAGAGAGAGAGAGAGAGAGAGAGAGAGAGAGAGAGAGAGAGAGAGAGAGAGAGAGAGAGAGAGAGAGAACTCAGTCGCTTCCCTTCCCTCCTCCCATCCCTGGCTGGCTGGCTGGTTCGGAAGGGAGGAAAAGCGGAGGCGGAGGTGGGGTGCAGGTGACGTGGGAGTGAGTCGCTTCCCTGGCGGTGGAGCACTGAGGCCGGGCGGGCCAGCCACCCATCCCAGTCACTCAGTCGAGCGAGCGCGGGTGGGGACCGGCTCTACCCCGCCTCCCGTCCTCCGCGCCACGCTGGATGTTCTCCCAGCGTTCACCTCTCGTAGGCCCAGCCAAAGTTGATGGCACTTGTTGTCCGACGTAGCTGAGGAGTGCTGTGCCCTTTGTGTAAAGCTACCGTTGTTGTGTTAAGGCTGCTGTATATACCATACATAATAAGAGTTACTGTTCTTTAACACGAACGGCTGAATAGTTACAAGTATACTCTCAAGCGTCATTTTTTTTTTTTGATAGTGGCTCAAGTATCTGCAGAAGGAAAATATACATTTATAAAAAAAATGGTTCTTCAAATCAACTTAACCTCAGAGGGAAAGAAGTTTGCAGACAACGCAACCTCTGTACGCTATAAAGGCAAGAAATTATGCTTGTTATGGATGAACATAGGTCATGTATAGTGATATATATATATATATATATATATATATATATATATATATATATATATATATATATATATATATATATATATATATATATAGTTAGTCAGTGGCACTTACCTACTACAGTACTATAATCGCATATATCGGGAGATAATGCCATTAATACGTCAGATTTAGTTTGGTTGTCAAGGGGTAACACGCTATATTATGTATGTGTGTGTTTGTGTGTTTATTTAGGTGTGTATTTATGATTCTGTACACACAATATGTATATATATATATATATATATATATATATATATATATATATATATATATATATATATATATATATATGTATATGAAACTGTAAGTAGAAATATCAACTCGCACATACACCCCCCAGAAAATGCTATATTTCAAATACTTTTACCATTTCAACCTCGTATTTCGACCATTTCACGATCCGTGTGTGTGTTTTTGGCACGGGGAGAGGGCTCATCTAGGTATTGGGTCGTCAGGATCATTGGTTCTTGGGCGTCTTGACTACTTTACGGGATTAAAAAAAGCTACGGAAAATTGGCATCAACTCTTGTGAAATAGGTTGAGAAATTGGGGGAAAAATAGGATAGATATTATGATCACCCTTGGGGTCCTGAATCACAGGCAATGTGTTTGTTTTTAATCCCTTTTCTTTTTTCTTGTAGAGTTAGATGCTATAGTGACATTAAAGTCTACGGAGTGGGAAGTGCTCTGGGTGCTTAAAAAATTGGTTAAGAGTTTCTGGAACACTATTACAAACGTTTGGTATGGGGTATAACAACGTAAACGGATGAACCAATATCAATACAGTAACTTTTAGGTTAAAGTTGCCTTTTGCTTTTTTTCTGGTGAGTTGATATTTATAGTTCTTCTTCTTCGTCGTCTTCTTTTCTTCTTCTTCTTCTTCTTCTTCTTATTATTATTATTATTATTATTATTATTATTATTATTATTATCATTATTATTATCATCATCATTATCATTATTGATATTATTATTATTATTATTAGTATTATCATTATTGTTGTTGTTGTTTCTTTTATTATTTGTACGTGATGATGAGGAGACACTTATCTTTATACAGAATCAGAAGCTGTTTGATGAGATTTGTGGAATCGCTTAGTTTATGTAAGGTTAGAAGTCAAGACAGTAAGATGTTATGCATCATTTGATATATATGTATATATATATATATATATATATATATATATATATATATATATATATATATATATATATATATATATATATATATATATATATATATTTTTTTTTTTTGCTTTGTCGCTGTCTCCCGGGGATATATATATATATATATATATATATATATATATATATATATATATATATATATATATATATATATTATATATATATATATATATATATATATATATACCTGGAAGTAAAATACACATTGAACCTAAAGCTACACTTCAGAAATGGGACATGTGATGGCTGAAATATTATCATATATGCATTTAGACTTGAGAAATAAGATGGTCAGTCATTCATATAAACCAAAACTTTGCTCAGGTCACTTGTTTCTCTGGATGATGTAATATGTACACGTTGGCATTCACTTCTGTGTCAGTTAGATAATGGTCGTGAGGTGGGACTTAGCTTTATGTAGTACGGCCTACATTTTAGTGATGGTTTGGGGAGGAGGGGGTTAATTTGATGCTCCTTCGACCAGGTCCGTATGAGGTATCGTGTGATGGCTATACAGTCAGCAAAAGCGTGTGCATACATGCTACGTGAGTCACCGTGAAGAAAATGTAATGTTGAACAAAATAACATCACAATTTTTGGTGAAACTACCTGCGGGAGGGGGTCTCTCTCTCTCTCTCTCTCTCTCTCTCTCTCTCTCTCTCTCTCTCTCTCTCTCTCTCTCTCTCTCTCTCTCTCTCTCTCGCGTCCCAAATGGCCACCCATTCCCGCAAAAGGTATTACATGAATTTTTAACTACATATGCATACGTGTTATTGGCATTCACCTGCGATTGATCCGGTTCTGTGAGGAAGCTTTGCAGATCTCTGTACAAGGGCGCGCAGACACACACACACACACACACACACACACACACACACACACACAGACACACAGACACACACACACACACACACACACACACACACACTGTGTTGAGGGATCATTGCAGATCAACTGCACCGTCAACGATGCTCCTCCTCGAACGGTGTATGTCCCTCAGGTGGGGAAAGTAACAGCGAGACTACGGACCTTCGAGTGTGACTTGATTGGATTGAGAAGCGATGCAGTTAAGTGAGAAGGCACTCACCCTGGAGGCCCGAGAGTTGTTGATATTTCCATTTTTTATAGTTCGCTGAATAAAGGTCTCGAATTCATTGCCTAATATTTCACCTGAAGGCGCGAGCAGCCACATGCACACACCAGGTAAAACACACACACACACACACACACACACACACACACACATACACACACAGCAAGCTTGGCGTCGATATTCTGGTCAAAAAATATTGTAGCGCCTGATCACCTGACATAAATATTCGTGAAGGAAGACATACTTGGTCAGGTTGTTTTCTGTTCTGGTAAAAGCAATACAGAACATTAAAAGTACCCAATATGTTATTGATGACTTACGGAGACAGAGCGTGGTGCCTGTAACCGTAATTTCATAATTTTGCTTATGGTGCATAGCTATTATGGAACTCGGTACGCGCGAGGGGGTCTATGTTGGCGAGGCTCAAAGTGCAGTAAGTTGGGTCGGATATCCATCGTAAAAGAACTTCAGCTTGGCCTTTAATATTTTACTTCAGTGATTTCCTTCGTATTTCTTAAACTTTGCAACATTTGCGGCGAGCGAAGGTCACTCGACAGCTTCGGAAGTAGCCTCTCTGGGGAAGGATGACCCAGGGGTAGAACAGGTTTCCCAAGAGCACGGAGGCTACCGAAGCTGTTAGGCCGGGTCTCCCAGACGCTTGGCAACATGTGCCTCAGGAGGCTGAACGTAGCGCACCGCCTTCTTCATAACCTGAGGTACGGGGGATCGATTCCCTCCGTTGGACGAGGGAATGGCACAGATCCTGCTGGCTACGGTGATGCTACGGTGTTGCTTGGCATCCCCATGACTTAAGATGGTGCGGGCAATGGGTATGATCGCTTAGCCTTCGATTTCGGCTTTGAGGGTAGCGCTCACCGCAGGAAAAGGTTTAGAGTTACGGAGAACGAGTCGTGTGGTGACTCACGCGTTGTCAGGTGTCAAGTGTGAGATGATAGAGATGAGATGTGATCGTGGAGTGAGTGGCAGCAGCCTCCTTCTTTCACCCACACGTATAGTTTGCTGGATGAGAGAGAGAGAGAGAGAGAGAGAGAGAGAGAGAGAGAGAGAGAGAGAGAGAGAGAGAGAGAGAGAACGTGTATATATATATATATGTGTGTATATATATATGTATATATATATATATATATATATATATATATATATATATATATATATATATATATATATTGTGTATGTGTGTGTGTGTGTGTGTGTGTGTGTGTGTGTGTGTGTGTTAAAGCCGATTCGGCTTTACTTAGTTCCAGGAAAGCTTCTAACATTGAATTATTCCATAAACACACACTATAAGCCAACGACATTCACACTCGTTTTTACTCCTCTAAAAACTGAGATTGTCTGTTTCTCGTGGAGGATTGTCTCCTACAAGGATTATCTCGTGTGGAGGATTGTCTCCTCCAAGCATTATCTCGTTATCTCTTATGCAGCGTGTGTTATCAGGACCAAACAACGTAAGCAAAAGATAAATATCACCGTAAATTTGCCGGTACGTCATCATCACCGTCACTAACGATCATCATCAGAACAAACATTAGACATTAGGGTAATTAAAAGCTATAATGAACTTTCCCAATCCTCTTTCTCGTGAACCTCAGGGTGTCTGATACCATGGCCATCATTGGCCGTCCATCATCCGTATAATTCACGTCATCATCATGATCATCATCACTAGCAATCATCTGTCGCTCCATCCTCACTCCCTGGTAGAGCAACGTCATGTTTTTCCCGCGTTGCTCTCGTTCTCTGTAACATGGCTGGCGTCATGGAGGTGTTTTTATCTCTCGTGTTCGGAGAGAAGTGGATTGCCTGACCTGTCTTATATTTAATATCACTTTCTAATTCGTTCATGAACGGATATTTGAATTATCAACACTTGTTCACGTTACTGAGTGTAAAGTGGGGAGGGTATTGGTTATGATATAATGTCGACGATGAAGAATACTGTGCGAGTCAACACACATCGAGTTGGATCCTTTTGGTCGGCCAGTTTGGATGGACGGAAGCAGATATAACACATAGACTTAGATTCCTTCCTCTCCTTCGTGTCTTTATCCATCAGGTGTCATGTGTAGGGGGAGAAAAAACAAAAAACTGCCCACATAATGCAATTAAAAAGCTTTTTTTTTGTGTCATTTTCTATAAATGTCGGGTCAGTGCCTCTCAATATCCAGCTCTAACATGAGGCAAAATTCAGCTTTGTGGTAGAAAATGATCAATCATCAAAGGCCTCGTGTGGCGCCACCGCATTAAGCAACATTGTGGTGTATAAAGGGTCACCAGCCCGCACACTCGGCCCTGGCTTCACACATGACGAGTGCTTGGGAGCTGGACGTGATAATCCTTTCTATTTACGCTTTACGAAATTGATTTTATTGGATGTAGCTAATGCCATCGTGCCGTTAATGGACTAATCAGAGCTGAAGATATATATATATATATATATATATATATATATATATATATATATATATATATATATATATATATATATATATATATATATATATATTATACCTTTCACAGTCGATTATATCTTTGTGTAGTCCTTCATCCACACACATTTCACACAGTACCCAGTAACGCCTCACCTTACACCACACCCATAATGAGAAACATACACTCATCCACACCTTGTATGACCCCACTACCTACCATAGCCATTATTCGCCCTCCTGCCATTTTACCTCGCTCACTACACCCATGGTGTGTGCCACTATGCTCTTTACCTCATCCTTCACCTACACTCCTATACCTTCCTCCCGTCTCTTGGGGCCATACCATTGGCGCTCTTATCACTGCATCACTTTAGTCAGAGCACCCACAGCATGCACCGCTTCACCACCCATGGCATCAAGAAGAGTCAACACCAACCCAAGGTCACTATACTCCTAACATGTCATATTTCACAGATGGTAACATCCATTACATGCAACATTTCTCCATCCATCATCAACCCAATAACTTGACCCACTCCATTTCCTGCCCTAATTCACCTTAGTCTCATATATTATACGATCCCCCACTCCATTTACGTTTTTATGATTTATGTTGTGTGTGTGTGTGTGTGTGTGTGTGTGTGTGTGTGTGAGTGAGTGAGTGAGTGAGTGAGTGAGTGAGTGAGTGTGTGTGTGTGTGTGTGTGTGTGTGTGTGTGTGTGTGTGTGTGTGTGTGTGTACAGATTCCGGCTCGGTGATCATTAGCCGTTGATGTCCATTAAATCCAACAACATCATACTGTCAGCCACACTAATAGGCTACATTGTTCCACCATCCACTACACCACAGCCGGCAACACTCCACCATCCACAACACCGCAACCAGCAACACTCCACCTCCACATTATCAACTACAGTACCTTCAGCCACCTCCCTCGACACCCATAGCTTGAACACGAGCCCACACTCCCATCTTCACCTCCTCCTCCTCCAAACCCACGGTAGTGCCCACAGTGTGGGTAGAGAGCTGCCGTACTTGACATTCCCCCTGTCTCCCTCCCATCTCGCCTCCTTGATCCAGGGACGTGTAGGATTGTGGGGCCAGACTACCGCGCCACTTTAATTCATGAAGTATTTGGTTCACGACTCGGTTGTCTTGCTTTGCCTCTCATGCCGTTGTTCTGGGTAATCTCCTGATGTGTGATCTCACCTTGAGAAGAGATCCGGGTGCGAGGACGTCATGAAAGGGATAAGTGATCGAAAGTCTGTCATTCTGGTATTAAAAGACAAGCTGTGGGGAACAACGGAAGCAAGATAATTCTGCTCATGTCTCCCATGAGGAGCACCTGCGCATATATAATGACATCATGTACTGACAATATGTATATATCATGATCAAGGCTTCGTAAAAATGGTCGAGAGCTACGATGCTTTTACGTTAGCGGCCGCCCCAGCGAAAGGGGAAAATCTGTGCTTTTTTTTTTTATGTTCTTAGGTAATGTGGGAGTAGCGTACGGTGTGATTATACTCTTCTTTCCTGCCATTCATGCTCTGAGGCTCCACATACAGCAGCACAAACATGTTATGACAGAGAGGAACAGGTAACGATTTTTTTGGTCGATTATTTAAGATGTTTTGTGACTGGTGTGTAACTACGATTGTAATGATGGCCGACTTGGGAGTACTTATTTACTTAAAAAAGGAGTTCTTACGATGAGATTTTGTTAAAAAGCAGGAAAACACAGAGTTAAGGCGGTGTTGCTCCAACACTTTTTGTGTCCATTTTCTAACTTGTCGCGGCTTTGTCACGTCGATGCGTCAATTTCTCGGCCCACCGAGCACAGCGAAACGGTTCATCTTGATCCCGAAAGTTTTCATCAGGTATCCCAATCAAATTAAGATCTTTACTCATGTATATTAGTTTTCATTTAAATAAAATCTAAAATAGTTCAGAATGATTATCGTTACGTTTCCTAGTTAATATTTATTTGAGATTTTGATAAATACTGAGGAATGAATTTATTGAATTAACCTTAATTGTCTTAAGCACATCTCGTTTGATTTGTTTACATTGATACCTCGGTCCTCGGAGGGTTCGTATGTGAAGCTGTCTCTTGATGTAATTTCGTCACGTCCTTTGTTGTATTCACTCCATTGTGAACACGCTCGTCCGATCAATGCCTTCGTGAATATATAAGGTCCTAACGTTGTTTATAGAATAGTCGGTGCCATCTTGCATGATTAGGTTCAAGAAAATGAAATGAATGTCCCGTTGATTTGATTCGCATGTGTGACACACAAGAGCACATGGGGAGGGGCAAAAAAAAAGAAAAGACTGAAATCGGGAAATTGATGCAAATTGACGCTGGAAATGCTAGTGTGACGCCGCCTTTACGAAGTTAGTCGTATTACGCATGTTTTCGTCGTGTTGTGTGTGTGTGACACAGTATCACGTCCTGTTCTATATAACTCGAGTATTGTTCTCAAATTTGATATTGATGTGGATTTTTTTTTCAAGTGAGATTATGAGTGCGTTTTATAAGCTCCTGGGAAAACGTGTGCCGCATATGTATCCCATGAGCGTGATAGTCATGGACTTACGCACCAAATCGCTTAGATCCCGTCACATCTCTTAACACGTATGGGGCAAATTGACGTATTGATTTTGATATGACGATGTGGACAGAGAGATGCGATGGCCACATGAAGGAATGAATAATGTTTTGATATCATACGGTCAAACTAGTGCTCAGCCATTTTGACCCTTAATGAAAGTAATCAGTCGCCCCCCAAAACATGCGACACGTAAGTGAAAATAACTCAAATAGATTGTACGAATTTAGCGTAAACCCACGTGGATTGAAGTGAAAAGTTATTACATGTTCATTGATTAAAGCTCCGATATGTGCTGTCAGTTTTGCTCTGAAATGGAATTCTTGGCTTTTCAAGTCAGGTTCTTATCATTATACACAGTTATTATGCACAGTGGTCGGGGTTAGGATGGAAAAAGTAGTTTGTTTGGTCTGTGGGGTTAATGTGAAGTCATAACAGTGGGAAAAATAGTTAAATTTGGAAATGTAACTCAGGCGAAATGTGTGGCTTATGTAATGTAAATATGGCTCCTAAGAGTAAATTTTCTAACTTTACATAATGTTGGAAATATGCACCTCATTCCATATAGTTAAACTTTGGATTTTTTTTGTTTTATAAACAAACTCATGTTTACAGACACAAACTGGAACGTTAGTTTTGAGACATTGTGAAAGAAAAAAAATTGTCTTTTTTCACCAGTTTGTGACGCTTTACGATTTGTTTTGCCTCTTATCTAACCCAAATGTTTATGAATTTGTCGTCAACTAATGTAAATGTGGACAACGAGACTGGATTGAAACTGATTTCGCTAAGAAAGACTTGATACCTACCGTGAAATCACGAAAAATCTACCGTAAGTTATTGACTTGTGAGTCTTTATCTTTTCTTCACAATTTTCTGCCTCTGTATATTCCATTTACTCAGCATACTGCGATGAACACATTCTACCTGGTTAATCTTCACTTGTGGGGCTATTAATGACATTTGGCTTGGCTGCCTCCTCAAACCCAGTGGACACAGCTTGTGCTGGAGGCTAGTGATTTGGATTGGTTTCCACCCGTCGTTTTGGGAGCGTCTTCTCGCTGTGCTGTTTGCTAAGCACTTTTTTTTTTTTCACTGTGAATGGATGACTAATCTTTGTATAGATGCATATCTTTAGACAGATGTTGTGCGTCCATTTAGAGATGTCATTCATCTTTGGTACAGATGTTACACATCAATCTATGGATGATAAACATATCCAGTAAATACTTGTATGATAATCTTCATTTATGCCCGTCTTCTGTTCTTCGTTCCGGTATTTGGCAGCGTCACTGTAACGTAAATGAACCGGTAATTCGAACATAAACACTCTGAACATATCAGGAGAACCAGGGTCGCGATGAATGTATATTGAGGAAGGATTTGTAATAATGTTCCTTAATGTTTTGGATATTTAAACACACATTCCAACGCTTTCTGTAACATGAAAAGAAAATGAGGAAATATTTGCTGTCCATTTTAAGATTTCTTATTACGACCATGAATGCGTAGTTTGTCTCATACATATTTTCTTTATTTTGTAATCAGGTTTTAAGACCCTTTTATCCAGTAGAAGAAAATACACTGACATTTTTTTTTTAAATATTCCTTTTTTGTATTTTCCATGATAAAGCCTGATGGATTATATGTACATTTTAGTGTTTATTTTGGTAGCGTTATTTTTGCGTTTTTTTCATTCCATAAAAGATTTAGCGCATACTTGTTTTAGTGGTGTATAACGTGACCGTAACTCTGTCTGTTGAGCTGGAAACCCTTGTCTTTCGTGTTAAACTTAGGGACTTGGTGAGGTACAGGAAGTCGAGGGTGTAAACCTCCATGGCTTTAACTTGGCGTAGCACTAACTCGGCAAAACACGTAACTCTGCGTAACACACTAAACTTTGCGTAACTTCTCCCAGTGAAGCAAGTACACAGCCCCTTGTAATATCTGCCGCAGTAAAGTACTTAATGGTTTCCTTTGATCGTTAAGTCTACCGCTAACTGTTTCTGCATGAGTTGTTGGAGAGAGAGAGAGAGAGAGAGAGAGAGAGAGAGAGAGAGAGAGAGAGAGAGAGAGAGAGAGAGAGAGAGAGAGGGGTAACCTCACAAGACTGTTACGTCATGTGAAACACGAGGTCAGACTATTCTGGTTCTATGTGAACACACACACACACACACACACACACACACACACACAAAGAACCACTGGTTCTAACAATAGACATAGAATTGTAGATTGATTATTTATTCATACGTTTTATTTTGGCTTTCTCTTTTTCTTGCTGCCTCCTCATAAAAAGATTATATACTTTATCGAATAGTCACGTAACGAGAGGTTTTACATTTGAATTTCAACTCTCAAAACTACTTCCACTTCCTCGTTTCCATCTTCTTAATTTCTGCTTTTATGTTCTTCTTTTCACGACTTGTTGCTACGTAGCTTTACCTCACCATATCATTAGTTTCTGCCTTGATTTTGTTTTCTTTATTCTCATCGTTATAGATCCTTCTCTGTTGTTGGTCTTGTGATACTTCTCGCCTTAGTTGTTCGCACGGGAGAGACCAACACAAGGCACACACAGACAAGACTAGCAGACCAGACAGGGGTTAGTCTATAGTGTACAGACGTGCACTTTTCTTCTTGGAAACCTTCGCCCTCTCTCCTCCCTCCTCATCGTCTTTCTTCGAAACGTAAACTTCAGTGATGGAGTCAAAGCTCGTGTCAATAGCCTTCCTGTGTAGAGGGAGAGAGAAAAAAAAGGAAATATTGGTTTAGGCTTGGCCATACTGAACGGTCGTATGCTCTTGGTGAAGTGTATATAATATTTTTTATTTTTATATGATATAACCATAAAAAGACCTCGGAGCCCGCTGAAGACAGCGTTACAACTTTCCATTCACGTTCGAAAAATAGGCTGGATCCTCCCGCGTTACTCTTGTCTCGTGTATAGATGTTCCTTACTCAGCCATGTTCAGTTTCCAGATCTGCTCCGCCCTTGCTCCTGAAGCATTATCATCTTATGGAAGGGTGGATGATGGCTTAGAGGATGTTTAAAAGCTGTCTTTTAATATATATATATATATATATATATATATATATATATATATATATATATATATATATATATATATATATATATATATATATATATATAATATTCCTATGATTCATCGGGGAAATGAAACACGATAAGTTCCCAAGTGCACTTTCGTGTACTAATCACATCGCTTTTCTAGATCAAGACGATTCCAAAATGCTGTCGTTACATATATGGTCCTTCAAGTTCCAAGCGCTTGGTATTAATGGTAAACTTTGTATATAAGTGGTACAAAGTTTTTATTTCTATTTTTAAGAAATATGCAATGCAATTCGTTTAAGCTTTACATTCACATTTCTCTCTGCCGTTGTTCGTCGCAGTTTGTAGATAGAATATTTGAGAATTTGTATCATGAAGTTTAACGAAAGTTTATCTATTTTTTTTTTTTGGGTGTGTTTTGAATTATAATAGATGAGTGAGCGACAGTTGTAAAAAAGCTCACCTGAAATGCCGGGTAACAGGTTCCGTGAGTTGTGACTGAACGCCAGCGCAAAGCCATCCATTGCCAGTATGTGAACTCCCCACTGACCCAGTCAGGTCACGATGACTGATTGCACTGACGTGACCTGTCGTAACAACCTCCTGTTGAGAGAATAGGCCGAGTAGATAGAAAAACCTACGGCTGGAGAAGAGAGAGAGAGAAAACGGATGCAGTACTCCCCACTTACCAACCGTCGGAAGTGAGTCATGATTGGCCCACAAGCCTGCGATTTGTGTCATGATTACGCCAGAGTGCCGGACCTGCGTTCCAAGTGATAAGAGAGACAAAGGCCTCGATCTCTTATGTATTAGATCTGAAACACGCATCGGAGGAAAGAAAAAGTTGAGTAGGGGAAAACGGGAGGTGCTTGTGAATTCCAAATGAAATCTGTTACAGAGAGTGGTCCCCTTGTCCCTAAAGTGTACAGTGTAATTAATAGTTCGAGTGGCGTCACATTGTAACCCGCGCGTGAAGTGTACAGTGTAATGCATAAGTGGCGGGTTCAAATAAGAGTGTTTTAAAAAAAAGCCTTTAAGGTTTTATCTTCCCGTTCCTGGATATTCTCTCGCTGGATATTCCCTTGGATATTCTTCTTGGATTTGCTTCCTGGATCTTCCGGTCACCAGTCATGATCTCCTGCAATGCTAACGCGGGCAGCTTTATCAAGTGAGTGTTACTCTATCCATATGCATGGCTAACCCCCGTGTACTTATCTGAAAGTTCTTCCGAGTGACAATATATTAGCGTCCTTGGGTGTCATATTGTGTTGGTGTGTGTACGAGGCTTGTGTTTGTGTGTTCTTAATGTGTTTTTATGTACGTGTATTCGTGCAAGTAAGTGTGTGATTACTTTGATTTTCTCTTTTGTCATAATGTCCCGTATATAAACCTCTGTACACTGCTGTATTCATGATATTCATTGCTTCAGTCTGTTTTAGTGTTCGCATGTTTATTGTTGTGTGTGACGACTATTTATGTCTTACTGGGAGAAAGGTTTACACTTTTAATGCCCCACTTCTTAACTTCCTATGTTGGTATGTATCATGTCATAACCTTTATATATATATATATATATATATATATATATATATATATATATATATATATATATATATATATATATATATATATATATATATATATATGTGCCCCAGTTTTCACAAAATACCATTATTAAGAACCAATGCCTGAACGGCCTGGGCATTACTTTTTAATACCACTTTGCTTCATCTGGCGGTTGGAGTTTTCATTAGCGTCGGTGAGCTGGATAATTCCTGGTGGTTCCACAACTCGACGTTCCAACAAGGAGCGTCATCACGCTTATCTGTGCCACAGGGGCACTGATGTCGCTCCAGTTGTCTCATGGAGTTCACTGGAGGGTTGATGTATCTTTAGTTCCTCTTCTCCGTTTCCTCTTATGAGCTGCGTCTTGCCTCTAAGGGGTAAGGTGAATCAGGAGTAATGTGTACGACTTGATGGATCTATGATGCGGTATGTCAGTTAACTTTTCTGTCTTATACGCCCGTGTTTATACTTGTGGTGTGGACGTGCGTATATGTGTAGGTTGGTAAATATATTAGATATATATTTTCTTGCGTACGTTTTTTATTTATTTATTTATTTATTTATTTTGATACAGGCGAATAAATCCTGCACATAGCTCGCCTCGCGTTTTGAATCATGGCATCGGCAAGCGGCTTACCTCTGGGTAAAGGCGCAAGTGTGCCAGGAGACCAATGTGAGTCAGCGGCCGGAGCGCTACCTCTGGGTTGAGTCAGCAGATTAGCCTGGTCCTCCCTCGGCTGGAGATCTAGCATATTATATTAGCGTGTGGCGTATTGGCTCGGGGGAGGGCGGAGAGGTGTTAGCAATTTAGGGTCTCGGAGACGCGGGCAACGGACCATGTTTATCTCCTCGCCCCACTTCCATTAACTCGAGACTTGTGATTTACCGGTAGACATCCTTCTTCGCCACTCACTCGCCTGGCTATTCTTTCGTTCTCCTGTGAAGATTTTGCTTCTCATATCGAGTTGGGGGATATCAGGTACATGACCTTTCGTAAGACGAACGATGTTGCGATGATCATTATTGAAGCTCTGGTTTAAAAGCTTGAGTATTGAGCTTTGCTTTCATGATGCCTTGAATTGCTTATCACCGACGACTGTGTCCATCCGTCTCAAGGGAGATGCTGCGAATCTTGAGTGAGATGACGATCTTCGTTAACCTTATATATATATATATATATATATATATATATATATATATATATATATATATATATATATATATATATATATAATAACCCTAGCGTAGGCCAGTTATCCTGTTTATCGACCACCTTCTGCGAGAGGATGAACAGCTGGGTTGACTACAGAAAAGATTGCCACGACCATGATTCGAACCTTATATACGGTCAGGAGCGCTAACCGCTACACCACGGAGGCCTTACAGTTTCTCGTACGAATGTAAACGGGGTAAAAAGTTTTCTAATCCAGTGAGGGGCACCGGTTTGTGAACCTTGGACTTAGCATAAGAAGCGAAATGCAGCAGTTGCTTGCCCTGGTGATGATGGCTGCTCTAGATTGGTTGCTAATATTTGCTTTCATTTACACACTTTTTTCTTTTTAGGTAAGGCTGGGCAAACTGATCCGCATAGGTTTTTTTTTTTTCCCTTGGTTGGAGGGAGTGGTGTGTGTGTGTGTGTGTGTGTGTGTGTGTGTGTGTGTGTGTGTGTGTGTGTGTGTGTGTGTAAAAGAGAGTAAGAAAGAGAGAGAAGGGAGCTTGTACCACGGATTTAGGAGTGGGAGTTTAGAATTTTGAGTGGGCGTGGGTTTAGGTGTGAGGGGTACTAAGAGGTTCCAAGGTGCTCACTTCTTGGAGAATGAGTGGAAGGCCTTGAGGATACACAGTCTTGATTCAGAGAGAGAGAGAGAGAGAGAGAGAGAGAGAGAGAGGAGGATGAAGATAGTGTCGCCAATTGCTGTAAGGTTATGATAATCCAAAGCCAGTTATCATTATGAAATGTACATGGAAACACGCCCATCAGAACCTCCTGTATAATGTATACATAGATAGATATTCCAACATTATTTTTCGCGTGTGTTAGCTGTCCAAACATCTCCACCCCTCGTGACAGAGTTTAATGTGCCAAACAGTGTGGTGTGGGGATCATTATGCCACATACACAGCTTTTACCCCATTACCAGTGGCGATATGATTGCCTCCCCGTGCACGTCACACCTCGAGTACGTGCGCACAGCCTCAGTCATGGTAAAAACATGGAGATTTACATGAAGATGTATGAATGGTTTCTGTCATTCAGTAATCCTTAGGTAACCAGCTGTCTTTAGAATCTTCGATGGCCTTGTGGTTATCACTTCAGTAAACTGATGTGCGAAAGAATGGATTCATGTTATTCTAAGCTTATCAAACTTTTTTTTTTTCTCCCAGAACTTAACGTCCCTTTCCATGTTTCAGAATTATTGGCATCTGGACAGCCAGGATTTCGCTGTATATTGATGGGCACTTTTCTTTTTGTTTTTATTTCTGCTGGTGCCTTGCACTGCACGCTCTTCTGAGTGACGCTTTTCTTTTAAACGCCTTTGAACGACGCTTTTTTTTTTAAACGCCTTTGAACGACGCTTGAGTAAAGATAGTCTTTATTTCATGTACGTAAGATGGAGGATATTATTCATATGACACCTCAGGACTCCTTTCATGAGGCTCCTGTAGCTTCAGCACTGCACTCCACGCAGTAGCGGGGAAATGATGGACTCCTTGGGAGCAAGAAGGTCCTCAAAGAGACTGTACTCTTTTCCGTCCTTAAACTATGCTTCTCTAGATTTGTCTCTCTCCCACAGATCTCCTTCTTGTCTCTGTCTATCCACGAAGGATTGTGG
The DNA here is from genome assembly GCF_036320965.1 of Panulirus ornatus. Lineage (NCBI taxonomy): Eukaryota > Metazoa > Arthropoda > Malacostraca > Decapoda > Palinuridae > Panulirus > Panulirus ornatus. The sequence goes on from NC_092273.1 coordinate 5,381,385, forward strand.
TCTGGTTTTCCGAACCAGGTGCACGTTCTCCTGTCCAGGCGTCGGCTCCCATGAATCTAACTAACGTTGTTCTGTAACTCGCGACACGTCCTCAGCAACGCACTCTCCGATTGATGTGGCCACACGACCTATTTTTACAAGCACCCTTTATTGTCCTCCCGGTTGATTTTGTGCATCCCAGCACACGCGCACGCGCGTGTGTGTGTGTGTGTCTGTTTGTCCCACTGTCGGCCAGGCAGGATATACGACAACGGAGAAACGTTTCTTTAACGTGGGTGGGTTTATTTGGTGCGGCCAGAGTTTGTTCATCGTTAATGATTCTCGTGTCGTAACTGGATGATCATGCACGCACGTAGGGATCGTGTGTTTAGCCAGTCTCGCCGTTTGTTCAGCATTGTTTGTCTTACTCTGTCTTGCTTTTAGTCTGGCCCGCTCATGACTTAGTCGCAGAATGTGTGATCGTTTGGACAAACTTCTTCAAACAGTTCTTCTTTCGTTCGTGATTGTTATATACGTTGTGATGAGAGGCTTTGCCGTGTTTTGTCATATACAGTTAACGACTGCAGCAGGATACTAATCTATGGAGGTGACTATTCATGTCTCTCTCGGTCATCTGACAACAGGTGTTTATGGACACCCACCTGTCGTCAGCAGGTGTTTAGGGAGATCCCTCTGTCGTGAACAAGTGTTAAGGGAGGATACTCCTCCTGACCTGCCACATCGGAGGTCACGGGGTGACCCAGAGACTACTAATTAATTCGCAGCAAATACAGTCGGCTCAATACACTAGCATCAAATCCGCGCAGATTTTGCCCAAGCTTATCCTCTGTGTTCCCAGCTTATCTCTATAACCGTTCAGTGCGTGTTCTTCGCACCATGATCACGGCAGAACACTACCAGACTTGGCCGTTCTTCCTTTCCACACCCCAGTTGACTGGAGACCCGGCCTGCCACACACATAACCCAGTCCGTGAGACTTTGTGGGTCGGTGGAGAGGGTGAAGCTCACTGCCGGCCGGTCAGCTTCGTGATAAGACTTGCCGGCAGCCGACACTTAAGACCTGAGTCAGCAGCTCTTGGGCCCGTCCCGTCCGGCTGACCCTCACGCTTGGCCGCTCATCCTTCAGATCCTCTTTATCGCATTCTAATGTACTCGACACCCCTTCTTTTGTGGCCCTCTGATGCTACGTAAGTATGAGCTGCCTGTCTGGTCTTCCAGACGTGTTTTGCCAATTAGTTCTATCGTTTTAATCCCTTATTTTCTGTATTTTATCATCCGTATTCTTCCCCCCTCCCCGTCATATAGGGCAATATTACCAACTTATTCATACGTTCTCTTTGCATCGATCGTTTCCTGATGTCGTCTTGCCTCAGTCTGCCCATCCTGCGGTACCATTACCCCCCATCAACTACCACGATGCGTACCCCCACACTACGGCCTGATTGCCGACAGACGTTCGCCCGTCCGTAACACAATTACATCCAGCCTCCGACCCGGGGATAAGAAAACCCTTACATGGATCTGCGTTCTTCTGCCTCCACACGTAACGCTCCTCACAACCATCGTATGGTGGCAAGATCTAAGCTACAAAAGGAGCAGATCCTACTTCGCGTTGTTTAAGGAATCGAGTGGTATTCCAAAGACTGAATATGAATATGACGGAGAGTCAAATCTTATTTCGTTAAGCTTCGCTGTGCAGTTCGCTGGACCATTCGGTAACCCTACCCTGTTATTGTATTGAATCGTCAGAGTAGATGATCCGCAGATTTCCCGACACAAAGTTGGATACAGTGACATCCATCAGTATAATGATCTGACTAAAGATTTGACGGGTGATTTAAGAGTTAGAAAATATGATAGTTATCCGTAAAGAAGTTAAATACAATGAAATCCATTCATGCGACTGAGCGCATCTACTTAATGGCGTTTGGGAGACGTAGCTACCACGATGAGCATCACAGATCTGAAGCTATCCTTAAACATTAGCCTTTTTCCCCCATGGCAGATACCTTACACTCCTCCTTCCTGACATCCAGAGCCTTCATGCTTTGCACCGTCATATTCCTTACAAGCTTTTAAGCCATAACTTCCTGATGCGAGGTCAGAGTCAGGTAAAAACGCCTCTGGCGCACGCTGGGGAGGGACTTCTGTGGTCCGTGTGAGAGCGCCGGGGGACCATAGGAGAGGGAAAGGTGGTCCCTTTGGTCTGCGGGAGAGGGCTTCCCCTCCCTGAAGCCAAGGCCCTCTCTCGCTAGGTCTGTTTTTCTCCCGCGAGCATCGGCCAGACTTGGCGACCCTTTTTTTTTTCTTCCACCTCTCCTTTCTTCGGCCATATTCTGGAGAGGTTTCAGTGTCTTGGGGCAACATTTAAGTTGTTGTTTAAGCAATATATTGGCTGAAGCCTTTCTTGTGGTGGAAGTAGACGTGTAGCCTGGGACAGTGAATCTTGGCAGGGAAACATTAGAGGCTGAATGAATATGAAAGTAAAAGTGAATTTACGAGTCAAAGAAAGATTCTAACGAGTGAATATACAGCTGGAGTAGAATATCTGTGGTCGCTCTAGGTCGCAAAAATATTTGGATAAAGATGTGAGGCTGAGGAAGTGTATGGTGGGTTGAGGACGAAGAGAGATTTACGCTTCGAAAACTAATGACGTGATATGTGCTGCGTAATGAGCCACTTCATGACTGTGATGCCGTAATCCTCGGCAAACAAGGAAACTCTGAATATTTCCACCTTTCGACAGCATGACACTTGAGCGCTACGGTACAACGCTTGGCTCATACTACTCTCTTTATCCAGATCCTCAAAGGTCTGGTTAGAGTCTAGGCCATCATACCGTCGCATCGAACCCAGAGGAGTTGAACATGGGGACCATCTGGGGTATGAATGGTCGGTAAATGTGGGGCTATGAGGTAGACATACCCACCTCGCCCCTTTATAAGAGGCAAACGCTTTATGGGGACAGAAATGCTTGCAGTGTTGACCAAGGTGCCGAAGTCCCCCATCAGAAGACCCTGTATCACGAAGGTTTCTTCGATCAGCCGGGGTTTTCCAGGGCCATCTGTGTTCTTAGAATCCGCTCAGGCCTGAGGGCGAATTATTCAGGGTTCGGTGAAGTCACGCCGAGCTCTGTACACTCTCAGGGTTCACTGAAGTCTCTCACTGTTCTCTGAGATCTCTCTGGTACCCTTCACGGTAACGAGACTCTTGAGAGACATCTCGAACCTCCTCGGTGACCTGGGGTCCATCAGCATCCCCTAGGAGTCATAAATTTACCGCAAGCAAGCAAATGTCCATCCCTTTTTCGGGGGAATATCTCTGCTTGAACTACTTGTCTTGAGTGCTTAGACATTTGTTGCTCTTTGTCAGACCACACACACACACACACACACACACACACACACACACACACACACACACACACTCACATATCTTTTATTCTCTGTTCGTCGTTTCCCGCGTTAGCGAGGTAGCACTAAGAACAAAGGAAGAACTGTCACATTCGCTCGCATCCATTCTCTAGCTGTCATGTGTAATGTACCAAGTATATGAACGTGCAACTCTGTTGAAAGGATCTCTATGATGTGTAGGTATTGGTTACTTTGTGATGGCCAGGTAGCTTTCGCGTGGTCTGAGTGCTCTGTAGATATGAGCGGATAGGTGAGGCGTGGTTTAGGGTGGAGCTGATGAATTGCTTGTAGAGAATGTTAAAGGTTTATGCTACCTGTCCAAATCTGGTACCTGTACATGTTCAGATGGCGTTTTGCTTGTTTATTGCCTGTGTGTCGTTGTGTCTGGTGTAGGGAGTGAATGTCATATGTGTCTCGTGTGTGATGCTCAGAATAGTTGGAGTGTTGTTGAGTGAGAGTGATTGGCAGTCCTGTGTAACGGGAGGGTGCAGGTTTGATTCATATCTGTCTGGTTTTAATGCGGTGGCTGATGACTTCTGTGGGGATGCAGACATTCTGTTCTTGGTGAGTAAGTGTTCTAATTGTGTGTTACACAGTGTTGCATGTTTGTTGTTGTTGTTGCTCTCGTACTGTCATCGTGTTGTTTTGTAATTGTAATGTCATTTGCATATGAGAGGATTTTTATTACGTGGTCAGCAGGAGGTGATATGAAGGTCATGTATGAAGAGATTGAAGAGGGTACATGCATTCATACATACATACATATACATACGTACATACATATATACATAAATACATACGTATACACATAAATACATACATACAAAATTAAACTTGTAGAGTTATTCGTTTATTGGGGTTTGAAAGTAGACATCTGATTTATGCTTGCATCGCAGCGTTGCCTGCAATGTCATATATGAGTGACCATGATCATAATGTGTACGGCTCCTCCGTGCGACGATCGGTTCACTGTGCTGTAAAATACACTCTAGCTCCTATGACGTCATTCACAGTACTTGTTGTCAGAAGTGATTGTTGTGAGAATCCCAAAGATAACCTTTTCTATCGGAACGTTAGGTAAAACCTTTTTTATTTTTTTTCACTGCGTTATACCAAGACATTTCCTCGTGCACGGTGAGAGGAGAGGCTGCAGGAGCCTCTCTCTTAATGACCCAGTTTGCCGACCTGGCTGCTGCTGGTTTGTGTAGATTTCCCCCGTCAAGCGCTGGAGGTCCCCAGCTGTTGGCCGTGGCGGCTTCATGGTTTCTGTGGCCGTATTAATCACTCCTCTTGGAGGGGGAGAGCCAACATGGGTGCTGCTGGGTCGTCTCTGTATAGTTAAGGGAAACAGAGACACACACACATTTATCACCTCAACCCAGAGGTTGATAATGTGATTATGGCCTAACTGTTACGATAATCATCAGTTATCATCAGCACGAATAACTGTATGACCGAGGGTGATACAAGAGTCCCTCCAGAAGTAACCAAGTGTCGGTCAGAACACGTGAAGAAATTGCATTGTGAATGCAGTTTATGTGATGTCTCGTGGTTCACCTTATGTATGTTCGGTAATTTGTTTTCTTTCATACACCTGCACATATAAAGCCAGTTCATTACAGTTACTTTTTTGAGATTTACATTGAACACACACACACACACACACACACACACACACACACACACACACACACACATGTATGCAGATAAGTCACAAAAGAACACGTGCACAAATATGCCGGTGGCCACAAGGAGAGTGAAACACGAAGATTCGAATGCTATCGTGTTATATCACATCTGTATTCGTGACTATGTAAGATATATCACGAAAGCGCACGAATCTTAGTCTCTCATTGTCCTTGTGGCCACCAGCATACACATATGTATATACGATACGAATGATCATACTTGAGACATATGAATAAGACTTGGAGATAATACCGAAAATATAAATATTCATCCGCTTCCTTGGGCTCCCCACCACCTGCTCACATTCTCACGGCCTAGCCCGTGGCCACGCCTCCGTCAGCACGTGCGTGCGTGGTCGTGTTGGCAGTAGCTGCGTTCGTCGGTCGGTGTGCAAACATGATGACTGGCTAACGTAGTCATCGCCAGAACAATGTTCGCTGGCTGTTTTTCCCTCCCCTCACACCTGGACCCCGTCATTATACCCGGCGATGATAACAAGGGCAATATATCTGAGCTTCTTACGCTGGTACAGTTTCTTGGGGACTTCGTACTTAACATGGCATGTATATGTGCCATTGTCCTTCTTGTTATAGGATCATGACAAGGGGTGAGATTTGGTACATAAGGTGAGATTTACATACGCACAAGATGACGTTTACATACACTGGGTAAGATTTACATAAGGTGATTTACTTACACCGGATGAGATTTACATACACGGGATGAGATTTACGTACACAGGATGACATTGTCACACACACAGGATGACTTACACAGGGGGGAGATTTACATACACGGGATGAGATTTACGTACACAGGATGACATTTACACACAGGGTGAGATTTCTAAACACAGGGTAAGATTTACACACACAAGATAAGATTTACACACACACAGTGTAAGATCTGCATACACAAGGTAAGATTTGACGACAACCCATAAGTTTTTAAACCAGTTTGATGACTTAGACAGTGGGCAGTTCTTGGAGAGATGCGGGTTTAGAACATTCCATGAATTTAAACGAGGAACCTGGAGGAAAAGTTGGAAAAAAGGATTCTATTTTGTAAGACTAGTCGATTTTGGAGGTTTTTTTTTAGGAGTGGTCATTAGCAAGGAGGGTTGGTTTTTAAGGAGTAGAAGACGTTGGGAGAGGATTGTTGGATGGAGATGGGACCCTTGGAGAGTGGCGATCAAGAGAAGGTTAAGAGAGAGAGAGAGAGAGAGAGAGAGAGAGAGAGAGAGAGAGAGAGAGAGAGAGAGAGAGAGAGAGCAGCCCTTTGGACTCGTCCCAGTGTTTAAGGTGACCATTATTTCTAGTTTACTCTGAAAAAAGCCCTGAGCTTTCTTTTTTTTTTTTTTTTAAGTAGACTCTCCAGCAGGCGGAGTATCCCCCTTCAGTTGTCAGTTATTAGTCCATATCACAACCATATAATTCTCTAGTTCTTCTCATATGAGGTTTGTCATAGGACTGACTGTGCCAATAACCGATGACGTAGTCACAGTGAGTCGGGTAATTCTTGTGTGTCGGATTTTGTTTTCTTGCAAACTGTCGTGATAATTTGTTTCGTGGATTATCAATTATCAACATGCGTTACTATAAGTTCTTCGTTTTCTTTTCAGGTAAGTTAGAAGATGTGATCCAGATCAGTTTACAACGGTTCGTATGTGCACTAGACAGTAAGTAACAGTCGTGTGTTTTATATTTCTTGCGACTTCTTTGAGAACGACGGTAGAACCCCCTTTGAGCGCCACGGGACGACCCTGGACCACGACCCTTGGGTATGGTGGCCTTTTGGCAATTAGACCTGAATCCCAAGGGCTGGATCAAAGTCTTCACCATTCTTTATCTCAATCTTAAGGGTTAGATTAAAGTTCAGGGACTATCATGCCCCAAGAGTCGTTCCTTCGTGTCGAAGGGTCGTACCCCCTCGTACTGAAGCGTCGTATCGTTAAGTGGTTAAGTGGTTAATTGGTGTGATATGGTCATTCCCGTATTTAGTTGTGCTAATTAGTCTACACTGGATTTTCTTGGATATGGCGATAGCTTGCATAAACTTGCTAAACATACATTCGTCTGGGGAAACTCCTGAAGAGTCGAATTAGGATCCAATTCATAACTGCAACATCTTTTCGACATATAAAAGATAATTGTACAAGGCACATATTTAAAAGGTGGGTTAACAAGGAAAGTAACTATATCATAACAACAATAAGGAGGCAAAGACCGATTGAAGACATGGGGGCACGATCTCAGGCGAGCGTTTGAACGGCACCAACAAGAGGGAGGAGATACAAGTGAATGAAACAGAATATCGTAGCCTACTCCCTGACTACGCCTTTCAGTGCTTGCATCACGCATGAGTGCTGTTTGTACGCTTGCAATGCAGACACACGCTGGTATCCTCCAGCAGCTGAAATTTTAAAGCGCGAAAGACTAGAAGCGAGGAGGGCAGGAGCCATGCACTATGTGTTTACAGAACTGACACTGGAGGAGCCCTGTATATTGTCACTGTGTTTACTCCCGTTTTCTATCAACATATTATGTTCGGCAGGGAGTTTTTGGTGTTTAGTAAATTTCTTTCGTACTAGGTACACCGTCATCATCATATCTTCAAAGCAAGAAATTTAAGAACAATCGAGCAAGAATTCGAAAGACCTATACCCACTACTACTATAGTTATGCCACAGATGGTTTGATTATATGTAAGACGAACGCCATGCGTGACGTCACTTATTGAATCGAGCAAACAAACTCCCTGGTGAACTTGTGCTATATTTCAACATGACCCATGTAAGAAAAAGGAACACTGCGATATTATCTGATTTTTCCGTCGCATGTAAGATTTTGGAAGTCCTGCATAAATGCAATTTTTTTGTGTAGGGGAATGGCCAGAAAAGCAGATAATGATAGTTTGGAGTATTTTTTCAGGCTATGAAAAATTTCTTGATTTTAGAATTGAAAGGAAACATCATAAAATGATTTTTTTTGCCTTAAGTTTCAGCTCCAATAATTCTAGGAATGTGAGAATTTTGATAAAAGACACAATGACTCATGATAATTTTGATTTTGTGATAAATCGGACATACGATCTATCAAAAGCGTTGATGCAGTACAAAGAATCAATGAATTTAATGATGAGTGTCGTGTCATAGTGGTAGATATAATCAAGTATTGATCCGGGTCAAATAAAGTCTTAAGTGTCCACACACGTAAACAGTTGTAACTAACTTGGTTAAGGTTACAGTTATCATGACCTGGAGATGATTTTCATGCGTGCGTGTAGATATATTTCACAAATGCAGGAATTTAGCGAATTCGTTCATAAATAAAAGTTGAATATTTAAGATAACATCAGAAGTAAGAGTTTTGATGGACGTTTTCATTAGAATTTTTAATTACAGTCAAATTTTCTATCCAGCTGACTCCTGCAATGTTGTTTAGACCTTAAAAAAAGAAAAAAAGGTTACATTTTTACGTAAAACGTAATCTTAGGGGGCTGGTCCAGCTCCGAAACAGAACTCTGTTCACGACATTGTAAGATACATGTGACAATTACACATTTTGAATGACATTTTTTTTCTAATGGTAAGTGTAGTGATATTGTTGCTTGCTGGGTTTGGAGAGGGAGTGAGGAAGAAAGACATCGAATAAGACAGAACGATTCATGAATGAATGCCACCAGGCAGATGGCACGGCCAGATGTATACAAGGGAGGAGATAAGAAGCGCAGTTGCTCTGGAAGACCCAGCGAAGCGTGAAATGAACACAGTCGAACTAGGTGAGATACAAAAATCTAATATTTAATCTGAATCATTGAAATGTCAAAGTTATTGATACAGATGAGGCTGGAGTTTTTCAAGAGGAGATGGATTGGCGGATTAAGGATCTTTAGAAGGTCTTAGACGCAGTCACCAACAGTAGATTCGTTAATAAAGTTTGAATTTTATGCTGGTTTGAGGGAGAACCCATGAAATGGCTAGAAATTTTGATACTTGCGAAGGAGCAGAGAACACTTCAGGGGTGCCAGTTCAAAGTAGGAAGAAGTAACATTTGAAGTTCCTCAGGGGTTGGTAGTGGAGCAGCTGACATGTTACTTTATATTTGGCTTGGGGGGAGACTGGAACCATATGTTTTTAGGATGACACCAGACCTGTGAATGAGGTACAGACACATAATCGAGAAGTCAGCGCATTTCAGCGTCGTAGGATCAAGGCAGAACGACTTCACAAACTCGTCCCAGGCAAGGGTAATGAACACGACCAAGCATAAAACAATTGAAGTTCGACTGTCAGTTGATAGATTCAAGAAGGGAAAACGACTCGGGATTTTGACGTTGCCGAAAATGATCACAAGAAAATTCCATTATCAGGGTTGTTGTTGTTGGGGGTGGGAGGGAGAAGCATGCCTTATCATATGGTCGCTGTCGAGTTCGCCATAACGTACACTCATAGGACGTTGAGGAGGTGTTTACGAGGCGAGTTGGACACTTGAGTTTAAGCGTCTTCATCACCATCTTGATCTTCTCACTTGACGGTTCAGTTTATTGGTAGACGAACCCAAGGAGACGTATCAGAGTGGCGGTGCCAACTGCAGGATGGTAGGAGCTACCAGGACGAGAGAGAGAGAGAGGGAGAGAGAGAGAGAGAGAGAGAGAGAGAGAGAGAGAGAGAGAGAGAGAGAGAGAGAGAGAGAGAGAGAGAGAGAGAGAGAGAGAGCAAACCTTCGAAGTACTCACACACGCGGCTGGCTGAGGAGGACAGGACAACCAGCTTGGAATGCCTTAGTGACCTCGAAGAACCGGCATGCAAGGCGGTGCAGCTCCGTGGCACAGAGGGGGATGGATTGGCTGTGCGGAGGAAACGTAGTGGGAAGATGGTGATGATGTTACGTTGGGGAAGCCAAACGGTTTTACGTTAGAAATGTGAGCTAAAGACACACACACACACACACACACACACACACACACACACACATGTGTATAGCTCCTTTCCCTTTATGAGTAAATATGTAATTACAAATGAAACTCACACACACACACACACACACACACACAAACACGCACAGGAAACAAACATTCGAGCACATACAAAACACACACACACACACACACACACACACACACACACACACACACACACACATTCATGACATCCCCTTCACATTCACTTTACCCTCAGCAGGGGAAACCCTCTCACATGGGAGAGAGAAAAAAAATTCTGGCTGTATTTATATGCATGTAAAGCACCAATATCAAAACATTCAGTAATGGATATAAAAGCTTAGCCAATCATCAGTTTCAATTATGAAGAGACAATTGGGTCACTTTATGTTCGGACTGTGTAGATGACCACACGGTACAATGTGCCGTAAATCATGATTGTGTTTCCGTTCTTCACTCCTTCATAAACCAACTTTTAATGCGACTCTTCGCGGATTTCGGCGGTGGTAAATGACAGAGACTGTTGCTATGTACCTCGAGATATAGGATGAGAAAGTGAGGGAAATACTTCAGATGTTGAGGGTGAATGGTACTGGTTGCGACTGGAGGGTGAGGGATCGTGAGGCAGCATATCTCGTGTACGAGTGTCTCATTCTGTTCCCCCTCCTATGCAGTGAAGGGGAATGTCAGCGTCTTAATCATGCCTAGATTGATTTATATACAGATTGTGGAGGGTGAGTAGCTCTTCACTTGCGAAACATCGGCAGTCTTGGCAGATACCCAATTACCCTATTGCTGGAAACATATGACCTTACAGGTAGTCTGGAAGGAAACACGTCTGTTGAGGAGGAGTTCTTTATTGAAGATATCATAACATGGCTGAGGAAGAGTTCTTTCGTAAAGATAACAAACGTTTGATCAGGATCATTTTATTGCAAATGATAGCGTCAAGTAGGAGGAGGAGGGAGGAAGAGAAGAAGGATGAGGTCCTTTATTAAAGATAACCTCAAGGAGGACCTCTTTACTGAAAACGACACCGTCGAGGAGGAGTTCCTCCTTAAGGACAGCACTTCTCCCTCAGCTCGTGTTTACTGTAGGACTGTCCCTGTCCAGATATGCGGTCCATCACTGACAGGCTGGTGTGCCTACCAAGGGTCGGTCCTTGTGAGGGATTGTTACAAGCGTGAATTCACAAGAGGCCTTGAACGCCCATCAGTATGGTAGTGTCCACACCTGTCGTACCACATGAGAGATTAAACTTCAGAGAAAACATAATTTAGGATTGGAAATCCCTGACCCCTGTCAATAGAAGAAAAAAGTAGCTGGTAGATTTGAGGCACTGTGAGACTCGTCTTGGAGAATCAGGAAAAGTAAATATTCTTTATAGGACCAAAAGTGCCATGTAGAGGTGAGGCAGTCGCGCATCACGCGCATGCAATGGGTGCCCATCTAGGTGGCGTTAGATAACTGGAGGTGCTCACATGAGACATAGTAGTACCTCCACTTAGAAGAGAGTTCTCGTGATGTTATTCTTTTCCCCTTTCATATCTCCTCGCCTCTCCTGCCTTAGCAAGAAAGCGTCATCCGGACGTCCGAACCTTGCAGGATAAAACAAAAAAAGAATTCTCAGTTGGTTCGTTTATTTTCTACTTTTAGAAAATGGGTACAGAAGGGGACGATTCCCTGCCCCTTTCTGCATCCCGCCTCTCTTTGTCGCCTTCTGCGACACGCGGAGAACACATCGTAGGTAGTGTTTATATCTCCTGTATGTTTCAACAGTTGGGTTGGTAATGTTTGCTTTTCTGTATCGAAGAGATTTTTCCTGAGTGTGATAAATGCTCGGATTTGTATATGGAATAAATGGATCTGGATAGGGTTGATAGAAATGCTTTTATGGCCGGGGGTCAGGAATACACGGTGTGGGAGGAAGGCTATTACAAGCAGTGAGCAGTTTTTAACAAGAGGGTAAGGCCCGTGTGCCAGTAGGAATGGAGGAAGGTGCGTGGTTGCAGGAGAGTCTGCGGCAGGGATGTGTGGTGTCACCCTAGCCATTTCTATCTATGGATGAGGTGGTGAGGCAGGGAAATGTGAGGGGGGGGGGGGGGTTCGGATAGACGGGAGGGATTGCAGTCTGGTTGAGGGTGGGCGTGGGCGGGCGCTCGCCTAGGAGGTCAGTCTGCTTTTTGCAGACACAGCTGTGCTGGCAGACTGTTGTAAGGAAGTGCAGAAGCTGATGGCCTAAGTTTCGGGGTGTGTGGAAAGAGGAAGTTGAGAGATAACGTAAATGAAAATAAGGTAATGTTTAGCATGGGAGAGAGAAGGGTGTTGGTTTGTCTGTGAGTTTGAATGTTTAATCCATATTCGTAATTTCTGGTGCATTTCCTGGGTATATCATCTGTAACATGGCGAACATGGCGGGATGAAACATGCCTGAACATGCAGGAGGATGCGAGGCATACAAGGGATAGAGCAAATTGGAGCAATGTGATATACAAGGGGAGACGTACTATCAGTGAGCTGAAGCAGGGTATATATAGTAAGCGTCGAGGGGAAACCACAGCAAAGCCTGTAAGGGCTTAGCTGTCAATAGTGGAGCTGTGGCTTCGGTACATTATAACACAAGACAGCTTGAGCAATAATGCCGTTCTTCGTTTGTGTATCGTGCTTACTACGGTGCCTCGCTAACGTGGGAAACGGCGAAGAAAATACGAAAGATGAAGAAGAAAAAATCACCGAAATTTTTTTTCATCCAAGTAACGCTTCCATGGAATTTATGTTAAATGATAAAAGTAGTTGTAGCTAAAATATGTGTGTTGCAGCGGTGTAATGTGCTGGAACTGAAAATCTGTATGAGCGATAGGATCCGTCAGGCTTGCATATAATTAATGTCTGAAATTAGTACCCGCAGTACAGTTTATTGCCCTATACAACTGTAATGAATGTCTCGCTTAGTACATATGCCGACAAATTGTTCCAGATTCGGTAAAGCAATTATTGTTTATGTAAATGATTCGGCCAAGCAGTTATTGTTTATGTAAATGATTGCACTACTGCCGGATCACACGGAAATGGGGAAATATTGCTGTGCTCTGCTATGTTGCCTATGAGATACGCATGAATTGCATCAGAAATTACCGGTAATGGATTGACTGACCTTCAGGGCGCGCCATGCACGAAACCTTTTTCGTTTTCGAAATATTTAGAAGAGACGGACTGCTAGATCCTGCTATTATCAGTATCATTATCATTATTATTATCATTATCATAATTATCATTATTATTGTCATCATTATTATTATTATTATCTTACACATGTTCGCCGTTTCCCGCGTTAGCGAGGTAACGCCTCGAACGGAGCCTCACTCGCTCTCATCCACTGCCTCGCTCTCATATATAATGCATCGAGACCAGAGCCCCTTATCCACAGGCATTCACTTGGTTTACCTTGACCGTTTCGTACCGTTATGCTGAAGGGTCATACCGTTATGCTAAGGGGTCATACCGTTATGCTGAAGGGTCATACCGTTATGCTGAAGGGTCATACCGTTATGCTGAGGGGTCATACCGTTATGCTGAGGGGTCATACCGTTGTGCTGAGGGGTCATACCGTTATGCTGAGGGGTCATACCGTTATGCTGAAGGGTCATACCGTTATGCTGAAGGGTCATACCGTTATGCTGAGGGGTCATACCGTTATGCTGAAGGGTCATACCGTTATGCTGAGGGGTCATACCGTTGTGCTGAGAGGTCATACCGTTATGCTGAAGGGTCATACCGTTATGCTGAGGGGTCATACCGTTATGCTGAAGGGTCATACCGTTATGCTGAAGGGTCATACCGTTATGCTGAAGGGTCATACCGTTATGCTGAGGGGTCATACCGTTATGCTGAGGGGGTCATACCGTTATGCTGAGAGGTCATACCGCCATGCTTAGGGGTCATACCGTTATGCTGAGGGGGTCATACCGCTATGCTGAGGGGTCATACCTTAGTAGATCAAACGTACACCAGAAAGTGCAGGGGTTAAGCCCTCTGTCTCTGTGCCATTATTAGAATCCACACCTTTTTTTCTCCTGCTCCTCCGTGTTCTCGCCCTGCCGTAATGCCTCGTCAAGTGGTTTGTCGAAGGGCGTGCAACCCACGGGGTCAGCCTGGCGCGGACGAGGTCTCTCCTGCCGCGCCGCCGCGCCGGATAGATTTTTAATCATCACAGCGGCACAATACCGATGACGGAGAGAGAGAGAGAGAGAGAGAGAGAGAGAGAGAGAGAGAGAGAGAGAGAGAGAGAGAGAGAGAGAGAGAGAGATTCGTCCACAAATAGCGTGGTTAAATGCTCGCCATCACCCGAACACCGACCTGCCGGTAACAGCAGCCCGACTCTGTGCCCGAGTGCGGTTTATTTTCTATTTTCCTTTGTTCCATATCTGTTCTTTTTTTTTGTTTCCACCACCCCAGCGATCATGTTTCCAGCGCACGGGAGGTGGGGGTAGGGTAAAGAAATGTTCTACCGTTCAAATATGAATGTTTCATTCTGCCTCTGTCCTATTTAATGGCGTTTAACTGCTTTGATGTGAAATTGCGTGTGTGCGGGGGCGAAATATCTGTTGTCGGCAAATTCATCAGCAGCATTTGGTCAGTCGGCCTCCAGGTGGCACTGTCTTGTGTTCCTGCCATTGTGGTGGTGGTCGGCGATATGTAGGCGAGAGCGTCCGCGTCTTAGAAGGTGAATGAGATGAGTACCACCCGCCGTAGTGAACAGACTCTTACCTTTAGGGTAGATTGGCTCTGTTGTCGAGGTGATCAGAGGTTATGTGTTATGACAAGAGGGCACAGTGAATAATAGACGAGTCGCTTCCGCAGGCCTAGGCTTCAAGCTGAATAAAACTTGCTTAAAAGAGAGAGAAATTAGGTATGGATGAAAGAGAAAGGAGTGAGAACGAGTGATGATAAGGGATAGAAGAAGAGGATATGTGTAGGATCTCTGTGAGGGAAAGACATTAAGACGATCCTAGACTATCCGAGTAAGTTCGTCCTGGATAGTGAGGCTCGTTAAACCTAACAGAAGATGGTGAGGTATGACTGGGCTTCGCCTCGAGCATCACCGTGTCATAACGGTGGGCAGTACAGGGCATCCGTGGGCGGCTGCTATATGCAACTTATTCCCTTACCTTAAAGTGGATAGACAATGAAGGCTGGTTTGCTTACCTTTATATATTATCTTTTACATCGTTAAGCCCGAGTTTGTGGTGGGAATGATTACAGAAAACTCTTAAAAACACCCGGGCTAACGAGGCAGGTTGATTGTATCGGCTGATTACTACACCCCAACAATACTTGCTTCTGATCACCTAGCCTCGTTAAAGTCACGAGAGTTAAACGATCAGTATATATAATAAGTCATAACAGTTGTTAATAGATAAGAGCCGAATCACCATCCTGTTCACTCATTTGATTTGCAAAATATATGCACTCAAACACGTAATTGAAATTGTTTTATCTGTAATTACATTGGACAGGATGCAGAAGATGATTATGATGAATGCATTGCCATAAAGGCAATCGAAATATTTCACAAAATGGTTTAAACCTCAACATCATAAACCTCACGACTGATGATGAAGGATCGTACAGACGACCCCACAGTGAGGACCCACTCTGATAGTTTCCCTCTCACAGTGTGGAGGGCGATCAGACACATACGGAAGAACACACATTATCGTCAGGAACCATCAGGGGAGAGTCACGATTCAGGCTCCGTCATGAAAAGAATTTCCTTAACCACCCCCCCCCCCTGCGAGGGGAAAACGGGAGGTGGGGTGAGGTGAGGTGAGGTGAGGGAGGGAGAGGGAAGCAGAGCAAAGCTGGACCGAGTGAGGTCGCCTGTCTGGGGAAGGTGGCGCCACATCGGCCGTTCAGAACCGCTTGTTACTGGCCCAGAAGACTGAAGACCCAGACCCAGGAAGGAGGGGAGGGAGGGAGAGAGAATGAGATAGAAGGAAGGAAGGTGGGAGGGAGGATGAGGTATAAGGGAGAAATGAGGAAGGGAGGAAAGATGGGGGAGAAAGAAGGAAGGAAGGAGGGAGGGAGGGAGGAAAGATGAGGCAGAAGGAAGGATGAGGAGGGAAGAACGATAAGGCAGAAGGAAGGAGGGATGGAGGGAGGGAGGAGAGATGGGGCAGAAGGAAGGAGAGAAGGAGGGAGGGAAGATGAGTTAGATATAAGGAGGAGAGAAGAGGAATGATTATAGATAAAGAGGGAGGAAAGAAGAGGAATGGTTAGGAATAAGAAGGAAAGAGAAAAGAAGAATGACTGGGAATAAAGAGATGAGTGATTAAAGATGGATATAGTAGAAAACGGAAGGGTGGTAGAGAGCAGAGGAGGAGGAGGAGGAGGAAGAGGAAGGGAAGTGAGAAAGGAGAGAGGATATGGAAGAGGAAGAACTGGTAAAAGGAGGGGAGGCGTCTGGTTAAGAAGGTACGTACGGGAAAGGTTTTGCTCCTTGGAAGACGAAAGGAAAAGTGAGACAGGTGGCGTCTGGTGTTGGAGGGGGAGAGATGCATTAAAAATTACAATAAAGGAATATAAGAGTAGGAACATAAAACAGGAAGTGTGACATATGAAATATATATATATATATATATATATATATATATATATATATATATATATATATATATATATATATATATATATATATATATTGCTTGATGCACTGAATTAGAATTTCCCAACACTGCTTCAAAAATCTGCTTTTCTCTTTATTCTGCATTTGGTTAATAACTCTATCCTCTTGTGATATGTCTGCTCAATCCTCTCTTAAAGTGGATTCAGTAGTGTCATAAACCTTGATCCTCTTCAGCTCACGCCAACAAAAGACTCTCTATCCTCGTCATCATGCCTTTCCATTCCGTATTGTGTTCCAGGGGTGACTCCAGACTCGCCAGTAGTTCTGATGGAATCCATTTTGTTATATGTGTTTCCAGGATATGTTTTCGCCTTCAGCTGACATCATCATCATCATCTGTTGCCTTTGATATTGGAATGATGGCATCATGTTTATATATCATTCATAGCAGTCATTATGTATGTATGGATGTTTATATGTACATATATGTGTTATTTATGTGCGTTTGCGTATGTACTTGACTTATTGACGATATTAAAGGGAATGAACCAAGGTGGTCGTTGATGTACCTTCCTTCCCGTATCGCAGAGGTTTCTCAAGGTTTTCCTAACTGAAGTCTGCACAGAGCACCAGAGAAGTGAATGTGATGATAGAAAAAAAAATGTGCCCAGTTCTCTGATGGTTTTAGCTGCTGGTGGGGGTCCAGGTCGTCGTGCTGCTTGAAGTGGTTCAGGTCTTGCTGCTGGAGGGATTCAGGTCTCGCTGCTAGAGGGGCTCAGGTCTCGCTGCTGGAGGGGTTCAGGTCACCTTTTTAAGGCTCCTTTCCAAGTCACAGGGGATAAACCGGTTTCTCTACGGACTAAATGTAACCTTTAGACCCAAGTGGGCGATAAACTGAGCTTGGGTGGTTGGCTTGGAGGGTTATCTAGTGTCCGGCAGGAGCCCGCCTCTTATTGTTGGGAATTAGGAGATGGGGGGATGGGAGGGGGTCATTTCATGTCCAGCTGTAATTAGGAGATAAGGAACGGAATGAACGGACGCACCGGTTCCATTCCCCGGTCATTCTGCGTCCACTTCTTCGGACGATTTATTACATTACCGTGTTTAAAGAAGGCCTCCTACAAGGACGTGTTGTTCTTCTGCCTCCAGTAAAGGCACGAAAATGATATTGGAACTGATACAGTGAGACGTTCGTCATCCTGTAAGACCTGGAAATGAACCTAGAATCTCAATTTGTCTTTGACAAAGCCTTCAAAGTAAATCGAATTATTGTATCGTATTATCGTATGTTGTTGTGCTAGACGTGAAGGTTGAGTAGGTATTGCAATCTGTTATCCTCGCTACAATATATGTCACCGGTGTCCGGTGTGGGAAATGTACCTGCCGTCTTTCCTGTTGGAATTGTTAGGCTAAAAAACCGTCTCTAGCGGGTAACTGAACTATCTTTACCCCCCAATAAACATCCTTCATTTTAGGTTTAACACTTTATTGTTCCTACTGTCGCTGTTCCCCTACGAATCTCTCTCTCTCTCTCTCTCTCTCTCTCTCTCTCTCTCTCTCTCTCTCTCTCTCTCTCTCTCTCTCTCTCCTCAATGCGCGGTGATGCTCGGGCATTGACCTTTGCAGTGCTAGACTCTGTAATGAGTAACAGGTTTTTGATGCGTCGGAAAGGACGCGGAAAATTGTAGCCGGTCAGTGAAAAAGGAGACAGAAGAAGAAGAAAGCAAGTCAGGCACACGCTGATCACTGAAGAGTTCATCCTGTTGTCCACCCGCCACACACCACCAGCTCTAATCCCTGCCTGTATATATATATATATATATATATATATATATATATATATATATATATATATATATATATATATATATATATAAATAAAATAAGCGTCGTCATACCTAGTCAGACAACAAGTCTCGCTGATTCTCGTGTAAGTCAATATGTCAAAACATTTCCAGCTCAGCGGAACAACATCGGGAGATAAGGCAGGTCTCTTGGGTCCAAGGTGACAAAACCCATCCAAACCCTTGATTCAGGTGGTCACGTTTCTGCCCTCCCTCTCTCCCTCCCTCCCTCCCACAACCCACCAACCAACCAATCCTCCTCGTGTCAACCGCCGTAAATTTTGTGTCTGCTGTGTTCATTTGCTCCCCAACACCTTGATCCTAACAGAGCCCCTGTGGTGGGGACGGTGGAGCACCCTTTTTAGTTGAGGAAGGAAACGTCCTCCAGAATTGGCTCCACCACTTCGCTGTTACTCTCACCTCCCAACCTATCGCTAATTTGCTGACATTTATCCCCCATGTCTGAAGAAACGCTTCGCACTACAGACCAACATGTCACCTCCTCTGTCATATCTAAAGACAGTTGTTACTGAGACAAAATCGTCTCCTCTGGAAGTGGACAAAGAAATATGAGACACACGCTGCGGGTTCCAGCTTGGCTTATTCCTTTTTTACTGATATTTGTCGTCGCTCACAACTTCGCCGATGCTCCTGGCAATTATGGCATGTCTTTTTCCTCTGACTCAGGGTATCCCAGAAGCATTTAACGGTGTCTCATGCATCCCAGAAGCATTTGATTGTGTTTGATTCCCGACTGTTTAGGGCGAGTTCCATACATATATATGGTCTTATTGCTTTCCAATTTCCCGATATAGTTTCTTGTCCGACCTTAACACCTCAGCAGTGGTAGATGCATCGGGTCCTGATTATTAACCATTGTCGTGGAGTGAGACTTTGAAGACTCGCTTCTTATCTCCGGTCTCTCTGGTGTACTGCCCTTTACAAAGACCCCGTGTTGGTCCTCACACTATATCATCATGTGGGATAACGTACTAAATCGTGTTTTTTTTTCCAGTCTTTCGCAATAAGGATCTTCTTATTCAGCTTACTGGTGACTCCCCTCTTCACTTCCTCCATTCACTCCCTTCACTTCGTCGATCTGTATCGTCTCTCAGTCCTTAATACATCCCTTAACATATCCCTGGTGTGATGAGACTCCGTTCATTTTCCTCCACTTGTTGAAACCTCAGACATTCTACTCCCGCACATGTCACGTCTATACTGTATGAGACCCCAGGATATCTACGGGGCCGCTCTCTATATGGTTTCCTTTCTAATTATAGAAGCCTTCATCAACCTGATTCTCAATGGTCTCCCCCAAGACTCGCACTACATCTCCGTGGTGGAATAGTTAGCGTTACTGACCATGAGTCAGCAAGGGCCGGCCCGGGGTCTGACCCGCAGAGAATCGATCGAATCCCCGGCGTGGCAGTGGGCCTACATCTAACCCAGGTCGATAAATAGGGTATATGTGCGCGCGTGCGTACACACAGGAGTAAAGACGTTGCTACATGTCTTCAAGGATGAGAGACGGGGGGGCAACACGGGTGTAAAACTCTCTCCCCGCAACACAAATAGTAATCACAGACACCATCGCCCGCCAGCGCCTCACCTCGTAACCATAACTTGGAGCGCTGGTAACAAGCGCCAACAAAGACATCATCACAGTCCCCTAGTATAATGCTGGCTCCCTGCATCACTAAGGCAGCCATCCCCGCCACAGCAACATAGCCTCCTTACCACAGACGCGATCTCTCGTGGGAGACAACCGCGAAAATTCACTTGGTGTCGCCCGCATGACACCATATTATCGCCAGTGGGCCGGGCCGGGCCTTCGGGAGGAGGGAGGAATGTTTTTTTTGTTTTCTAAGTTGCGGAGGGAGATTGCATTATCCTCCCGTGGTACCTTAGAACAGCATCACATCCTAGTATAAAGATTATGTCATTGTGGTAGAACTGAATTGTTTTCATGAACTTTGTCATTGTAACTGGGATCCGGGATAGTCTTCTAACACGGTAAATAATTTTCTTTTTATTTCAGTGCAATTCTCGCACAGTAACACACGTATGCCTTTTTCCTTGTATTTTAAAAAATGTGTTTCTCCTCCACCTTCGCCTTCTCTCCTTGTAAATTTTTCCGCTCGGAAATTCTACTACCCAGGCCATAATAACTGGACCTTCTGTTGATGTATTCATCTGTTGCAAACGAGTCTGTTACTTGCTTGGCTGTGGCAGGTCGACTCGTGGCGAGGGACTGTGGGTGAGGAGTGTCGCAAGGCACATACGTCTGTCGTCAATATTGGCAGGACTTGCTTGCTTGCTTCTGACATCTCCAGCCACCTTGGCTCATTGCCTATCTCTTTCCCATCTGGTTAGTTCCTTGAGATTAACGGTTGGAGGCCCTGTAGTTCAACGGTATATGTTCGTTGAACACGACGGTACAACCCTTGAGAACGACGGTACAACCCTTGAGAACGACGGTACAACCTTGAGCACGACGGTACAACCCTTGAGCACGACGGTACAACCCTTGAGCACGACGGTACAACCTTGAGCACGACGGTACAACCCTTGAGAACGACGGTACAACCCTTGAGAACGACGGTACAACCTTGAGCACGACGGTACAACCCTTGAGCACGACGGTACAACCCTTGAGCACGACGGTACAACCCTTGAGCACGACGGTACAACCCTTGAGATTGACGGTACGATTCATGGCTGCAATGTCTTTGCCTTTCACCTGTCCCTCATGAATCAGGCCAAAGATCAAGCCGTCATATCCAAAGGTCGTACCGTCTTGCTAAAAAGGTCGTACCGTCGTGATTGAGAGTCGTACCACCGTGCTCAAGTGGTTTTGAAAAAAAAAGAATACTTCATTCGGATCTTTAAATTCACGACATGCAAGTTCCATTCTACACATGACTTCAGTCTGCAGAAAAAAAGAAGTATGAATCCTTTTAGCTTGCCTTCCATATTACAGACAGGTTCTATTATCAAAATCCACTAGAACTGTCAGGAACATCCATTTCACCGCTGAAATGCTCAATTCTCCCAGCCGCTACAGCAACACTCGTCAAACAGTTGCCTCAGATTTGAACACCGAGATACACTAGGACTGGATTATGTTGAAACCCAGGTGACATTATTGTTAACTATCCTCTTTATTCCTGATATATATATATATATATATATATATATATATATATATATATATATATATATATATATATATATATATATATAATTTTTTTTTTTTTTTTTTTTTCATACTATTCGCTATTTCCCGCGATAGCGAGGTAGCGTTAAGAACAGAGGACTATATATATATATATATATATATATATATATACATATTTCCCTGGGGATAGGGTTTCCCTGGGGATAGGGGAGAAAGAATACTTCCCACGTATTCCCTGCGTGTCGTAGAAGGCGACTAAAAGGGAAGGGAGCGGGGGGCTGGAAATCCTCCCCTCTCGTTTTTTTTTTTTTTTTTTTTTTTTTTTTTTTAATTTTCCAAAAGAAGGAACAGAGAAGAGGGCCAGGTGAGGATATTCCCTCAAAGGCCCAGTCCTCTGTTCTTAACGCTACCTCGCTATCGCGGGAAATGGCGAATAGTATGAAAAAAAAAAAAAAAAAAATATATATATATATATATATATATATATATATATATATATATATATATATATGTATATATATATATATATGTATATATATATATATATATATATATATATATATATATATATATATATATATATATATATATATATATATATATATATATATAGTCACTGTTACTACCTTGCTATCTCTTTTCTATCTGCTGTAAAGACAAACCATTGAAGCTGTTCATGCACGTATGTACTGTTAGTGGGCGACTGTGATGACTGCATCGCTAACCTAGGGTCATGCTGACGGAAGAAAACAGAGATAGAAAAAGAGGTTAGCAATCTGGATCATGACCTTTGGTATCTGTTTATCCCTGGGCTCTTCCTTCCTGCTCGCCTCATGACCTGTTCACCCCATGACCTCTCGTACCTACCCACCTCATGACCTCTCGTCCCTGCCCACCTCATAACCTCCTGTACCTTTTCAACTCATGACCTCTCGTACCTACCCACCTCATGACCTCTCGTAGCTGCTCAGTCAATGACCATTCATAGCTACCCACCTCATAACCTCTTATACCTACCTATTCCCTGAACACTCGCACATGCTCACCTCATAACCTCTCATACCTACTCATTCCCTGTTCACTCGTACATGCTCACCTCACAGCCTCGTTCTTGCTTACCCAAAGACCTCTCGTTCCTGCTTACCTCATGATTTTATATTTCACCTGCTCATCTCATAACCTCTCACCACTGACACCGCGGCACACAGTGCTCTTCACTGCTTCAGTGCCACTACCACTGTTTCCGTCCATTGTCACCGCTTCGGTTCCGCTTAAGAGTGTAGCAGCGTCTTCAAAATTGATAATTTATAACATCACTGACCATGTACAGTCTTTTTAGGGAAGGAAAGCTGTTTTATATGATTAGAATCGGTGTTTTGTCAGTATTCTCCATATTCTTAGTTTTCTAGACTAATGAACATCTCATAGCTACTACATCCATAGCCACGAGAGAGCCCTAGTGAAAAAGAAAATGCCTATGCATGTCCTCTTAGTTAGTCAGACTTATCTTGCTCGATCGACTTTATTTCAATTCTGTGGAGTTTTGTGATGGATGTTATTCAATTGAATGTATGTCGAATCTCACCCGAATTCCTTATGGTATGGAGTTCACTTTCAGTGTCCTATGATTTTCTTCGATTTTGGATAAAAAGTTTTGGATCGAGATTCGTATTTGTTTTAGCCAGAACTTGGGGGAAAAAACTATAATGATTTGTGATGAACATTGTCTCGTCAGTATCCCTGATGAAGACCGATGAATAACAACTGTGAAGAGAATGACCCATCAGTATCATGTAATGAATTGAATTGACGAATTCTGTAGTCTTCAGACAAAGGTATCCTCAGTTTGGAATTATCATTATACACAGTGAGGCAGACCTCTTCTTTTCTCCTCCTTTAGAATGATATTAAATTCCTCATGAATAATTTCCATATCCTTTATGGAAATACGAATGGATTTCCGAACAGGATCATATTTACTCCTTCAGGTCGAGGTTACAACCCTCGAGTACCAAGAGGTGGTCCTTGAACTTCACGATACGACCCTTGAAGTTTGATGGCCTGGCTTTGGCCTTGAACTTTAAAGGTCGTAGCGTCAAAGCTCAAGTTGGGTTGTACGGTAGAGCTCAAGTGGGTTCATGTGGCCCATCAGTTCCCTGGAGGTGGGCGTGGGGACGGGTCTTAAGGAAAGCTTAAGCTGTATACACAGTCCAGACTCTGGAGGAAGCTGCCAAGTCAGACAGGCAGACACTCGTTCATGATGGATCTCGCATCATTAGCGCATCATCCATCAGAATCATTCATCGTTTCACGCCTTATATTTGGTCTGAGTACCTTAAAGAAGGAAGCCATACAGGAGATATACTGCTTAACGAAAGACTGATTGATGAACATAGTTCTCGTTAATCTATCTGTATTTCTTTTTCTATGTCTCATTTTGTAAGACATTACGTTTAGGAGAGAATGTCTTGTTGACCTTCAAAGTGATTCCGAGCTTAGATAATGCTGATGTATTGTGGTGCGAGGCGTGTTGAAGGGACCTGGAATTAGTCGTTCGTGCCTCCTTACATTTCCAAGCAGTCAGTGGACGAAACCAACACGTTATAACCCCATGATATTCATGAGAACATTTACACAGGTTCTCCTTAACGCATTTCACGAAATCGTCGCTTTACATACTATATGTGCGCAAAATCTTGACCCAAACGCCCACAGATCACAGTCACGCTAGTGAGATGTTTTATACATAACACTGAAGGCGTGAGGAAGGATTTTTCGGAGGAAATTCTTGACAGTTCTCATCCCATTACGTAACGAACTCCGACCCAAAATGATGGAACATCGCCATATGATGAGAAACGGAATTGTTTGGCCTCCTGGAGCGAGCGTTAACGAGGAGCCTCTCCCACAGCTTTAAAACCTACCATTTCTTATATATATATATATATATATATATATATATATATATATATATATATATATATATATATATATATATATGTATATAATATACTCATTCTTATATTTAATCGCTGTTTCCCGCGTCGGCAAGGTAGCACAAGGAAACGGCAAAGACTTGCCAACATCTTTTTTGATAAGTTGACATTTTCTTCATATGAACTGTTCGTTCTTTAAGTGAACGAACTTTGTGTGAGAAAGTACTAGACTTGAGGCTTAGAGACGTGGTGCTCCTGGATGTTACGGGATATATAAGTCAGTTGGCTGATACTCAGACCTTGTGGTACAGTACAGAGCTACTGATGGTTCATTTGTTTTCGAACTGCTGCAGAGCTCACGTCAGGTACTTGATTAATGAGTTGGTGACCTAAATAGATCTGGGCTTGTTAGTGTCAGTGGTTTTAGAGCAGTTGACTGTGCAAGGTTCGTTATGGCCATAGACGTCAGGTTATAACCACTAATAAAAAAGAAAAAGAACTTTAGCATCTTCTTCAGGAGTTCGATATCGTTCTCAGACTGCACGTACGCCTTCCCTCCATATACAGAAGCTCCTCAGTAGAGCTAACTTGTGAACACAATGCATCATAGAGTGAGTGATCGAGTCCCCATGCCCTTGGTTGGTTGAGATTATGGCCAATCAGCTGCAAGGGTCATTAAAGACGTCAACCATCAAACTGCATCTACAAACTGAACGATTATTAGCACCCTAGATTGTTCAAGATAATTCTAAGACCACATACACCCTCACTCTGCATGTGGCCATTGTGCAGCCTTTGTATGGCTTAAGCTATCATACATCTTCGAGAAACCGAGTTAATATAAGTCTGTAATTATATATATATATATATATATATATATATATATATATATATATATATATATATATATATATATATATATATATATATATATGCAGGCTGCCACCAAACCCTTATGAGTAAGTTTACCGGAGTTAGTTCTGAGAACTTTGAAAAAGTTGTACAATTAGTTTGTCGTAGGAGGAGCCAGCCACGGGGGAGGAGGGTAACTACAGAACTCCTCCAGCATATGCTAGCATAGCTCCGGCCTTAGAAAACGGAGGCCATTTGGAAGGTAGGCGCGAAAGGCGCATTCACAGATAACAGACGACCGCCTTATCTTTTTAATCAAGTGGGGATCATGCTTACTTACCCACTGACGACAGATTTTACGTCTTGTGTCACCCGTCGTTAACATACACAGTGGCAGGCAGGATACACTGGCTAAATACACTGAAATAATACTCTCACTAAAGACAGTGATACACTCACTAAAGATAGCAATACACTCACTAAAGATAGTAATACATTCACTAAAGATAGTAATACACTCACTAAAGATAGTAATACACTCACTAAAGATCGTAATGCACTCACTAAAGATCGTAATGCACTCACTAAAGACAGTAATACACTCACTAAAGATAATTCTTTGGAGTACTTTTCTTAACTAGGACGTGATAGGCGATGACCCCAAATTGTCGATAACTGTCTTTATCCCATCGAAATATGGGTCAATATAATGGATGACCCAATAAAATCTATATCACACGTACTGAATATTCAGCTGAAAGTCTGCATGTTACATTAAGAGAGACGACCATGTCGTAAGTCACATAGTAAAACCTGAGCAAAGGGATTAGTAGAGAGAAATTTACGCGTTGTGAGTAAAGCATTCTTATCTGTATTGAAGTAAAGTAATAATTAATAATTACATCAGTCTGTTCAACAAGAGTCAGGCTTGTACGGAATTTCTCGTTCAACTCCGTTACTTCACCCAATCCCTGCCTTAATGACCTTGTTAGCGATAGATCTGAGCGCATTTCATCCCCTCGCTTACCACAGGCCCGACCTCTCTCCAGAAGCATAAACAGACAAGAAACTTTTTTTTTTTTATTACCTTAATGGCTGGCTGTTCGGGCGCCACGTTACCGGGGTCATAGCCTGCCTTGCATTATTTAGAGTTGTTCAATGTTCGATTCATATTGAGTGAAGGGCTGTATTCCCCCTTCACTAGCTGGGGGGGCCACGTTGGCTGTGGTTTTCCTGACTATGGCCTGGCCTGCAGTGCAGCGTGTGCGCTGGAAAAGAAAAAAAAGAAATAGGAAAATATTTAAAAACGGGAGACGTATGTTGCATTTTTTTTCCTTGGATTCGATATTTATTTATAGATATATTCGTAAATATATTTCATGTTCGAGGTAGATAGAATTCCCTCAACACGTTGTCATGACAGACATCAGGTGGTTGGTGTAACGATAGAGAGGGAAAGGCTAGTTAATGCGCGCGCGCGCGCGTTCGATGCTCGGGGTGGCAAAGGCCATCTGGCGTATGCTGGAGTAATAACGCGGGAAACAACGCGAGCAATGCGTACGCTGCATGACCCAGTGTCAGCTGCACTGTCTAGATGGAATTGTGTATGTGTGTGTGTGTGTGTGTGTGTGTGTGTGTGTGTGTGTGTGTGTGGGTGGGTGTGTGTGTATGTATGTGTGTGTGTGTGTGTGTGTGTGTGTGTGTGTGTGTGTGTGTGTGTGTGTCTACACTAGTGGGGCTCCGTCTCTTGAACATTTTACATCATAAATTTCTGACTACAGTCAGTAGCTGGGAAGATTATACTCCTTTTCGTCCACTGTCGGAATACAGCTTCGTCAAACATGACTCTTTTTTTTTACCTCCCCTCCCCTTCGCGGCGTAACCCAATGCAAGCGGAGTACGGTAACACCTACCTGACCGCGTGTCGGTGTAGTCTAATACATCATTCATTTCCAGTATGAGAATGACGGCCCTTCGCGACGATCCGCTTTATCTATCGAGGCCGGCGGATAGACTCGGCCGAGCGTCAGGGCGGAGAAAGGTACGTCTGTGTGAGGGCACAGACGACGCTGCACAGCCAGCAGTCACATCCGTGAGGAAGGGGAGAAAGGTACGTCTGTGTGAGGGCACAGACGACGCTGCACAGCCAGCAGTCACATCCGTGAGGAAGGGGAGAAAGGTACGTCTGTGTGAGGGCACAGACGACGCTGCACAGCCAGCAGTCACATCCGTGAGGAGGAGGGGGACATAACAGCTGGTGAGCCACGTCGACCCGGTGATGGCCAAGCACTCTCCAAACCCCAGGCTTGAATGGGAGGCAGTCGAGCATACTGCCCTCGACTGTGGCAAGTGGAGGGAGGGAGGGAGGGTGAGGAGGAGGAGGAGGAGGAGGAGGAGGAGGTAGGAAGGGCTAGGCAAAAGCCGCCTCCCCCGTGGGGGATTGATGTGGGTCTCTCTATTTTTTCTCTCCTCCTCCTCCTCCTTCCTTCTACTTCCCCAAGGGGCTTCCCTCCTACGTAGGTAGATGGTCTGCTGGTGTTTGTCGAGTCCTGTTTCACTGACATCCTCCTCCTAAACCGTCCATAACCATAGAGATATAAGTATGATTTTTTTTTTCTACCTTGTAAGCCACGATACAGTGTTACCAGAGAGGCTCAAGTCTCGCATCTTCCCCAACGTCTCGCGGGTCTTGAAATCTCGGTCATCAGCGGTGAACGTCCTCGACAATCTGTCGTAATTTCTTGTGCACACAGATGACTATATCTTTGTCTGGTTTTGTGTGTCTGTATGCTTGAAATTCATGACTGTACTTTGACTCAAGAGTGTAATTGTTCGAGGCAAAATAAGGAAACACCTACGTATTCACATACGTATAGCCCAAGCCAGGTACCCAGTTTATCGACTAAACTCTAGGGCTTGGATGAACAGCTTGCGTTGACTGTGGACCGAATTCCGCCTCTAGGATTGGAACTTATGCAGGTTCCGCTCCGGACGTGCCCGTAAGTGCTTCAGTGTCAACAGTATATCGTAAGTGGATATATATCAGGCGTTAACGGAGTGCGCCTGCATGTGGATGCGCCACTACTCGCTCCAGAGAAGTCCATTCTTTCCTTGCTACTGATTGTAGCGCAGTAATGAGGTTGCAGGAACCTCCGGAAAACGGGTCCTGGGGTTAGATGATAATAATAATGATAATGAGAGTACTGATAATAATAACAATGATAATGATAATAATAATAATGATAGTGGATAATGATAGCAATACTAATGATAATGATAATTATAGTAATAATAGCAATTGTATGTTTGAGTCGAACGCTCCACATAATCATAAAAATTACGTTGATCGGAAATCATTTACGGTAAAGATGTCAGGGATTACCCATTCTTACACTACATCACATTATTTTATGAAGGTATTGTCTTGTTTTTACACTGACGGACGTGGCTCGGGCAAGAGCAGGCCCCAGATAGAGCCATTCTGAATGAAAGGTGAAATATTTGACCTAAGAAAAAAAAAAAAATGTGTGCCAAGGATTCGTCTGAGATCAGTGTGATAAAAATAACCCTATTCAGTCACCAGGTTTGTTTGATGTTGCTTCTGGCAGGATACGAATGCATTCGTATTTTCATGTATTTCATGTACATCTTTGTATTCTAAGTCGCCGTTTCCCGCGTAGGGAATTAGCTCCAGGGACAAAGAAAAGTTTCATCTCCACTCTCTAGCTGTCAAGTGCTAAGTGATTTCCTCACTTCATATGCCCTGGTACAAGCCCATTGATAGCACGTCACCCCCTGTATACCACATCCCTCCATTTCGTCCCATCCTAATAAGTTGGTAAGCGCGAGAACTGTTCTCTATTTCTTATTTTCAACTTTTTGAGAGTGAAATTCATTTGATATCATCACTCGTCCACCTTCCTTAACTTCCCTGTTTCCCACGTTCACCCATCTCGTCCCTCTTGTTCATTTCCCATTCCTCCCCTGCCATTTCCCCAACGCGCCCAGTCCCTCTCTCTCTATCTGTCCCCGCGCTTCGGAAACTACGTTTAGGGACCGTAAGCTGTGTCAGATTTGGACCTCATCTATCGGCAGTGTGGGGGCCGCTGGCTCTAGGTTAGGTTAGGGGGGACGGTGTGTTGCGGGCCGAACACCACGCCGCCAGGCCGAGCTGCTGCACCGCCTAATTAAACTTAATCCCCAACACACTGCACTGGTAGAGCACACCATTGCCCTCCCTCAGCCTGTAATGTAGTGTTAGACACTCAGTCTCTCTCTCTCTCTCTCTCTCTCTCTCTCTCTCTCTCTCTCTCTCTCTCTCTCTCTCTCTCTCTCTCTCTCTCTCACTGAAGCTGGATGTTCTATTGCCACACGGACATAATACAATGTGATCATCATCTTTCTTTTTTTTTTTATATATATTTCACCCATGTCACCCTGTCCTTGCCGGCTGTGTGTGTGTGGGGGGCATCTGTTCTCACTCATCTTTTAAACATGTCCCGTTGTGGGAGCATCGGGACGAAAGCCCATGATGCACTTACTCCCAGAGAGAGAGAGAGAGAGAGAGAGAGAGAGAGAGAGAGAGAGAGAGAGAGAGAGAGAGAGAGGGGAAAAGTAATTTTTGTTTGGAAAAAAGAATAGCGTTCGACTTGATGTTCAAAAATCGGGAGACGGCCTTGCGAGTGCAGATGAATATGATAATTTCAGGTGTAACTTTTTATTGCGTCAGCTGAGACTGCAAGACAACCGAATGCCTTAATCCAGACCATCTTAATTAACATATATATATACATATATATATATATATATATATATATATATATATATATATATATATATATATATATATATACATAGATGGTGTCATTCCTTCGTGTTTTATGTAGAAACATTCAAGAGGAACTTCTCTGTGATGCATGTCTTCAGCCGTCTCTCCTTGCGCTCCCTTTCAACTAATTCCTTCGACATGTACGTGACAGATGCGTCACCAGCAGCCTTTGAGAGTGTCATAGGTTGAGGGTGTGTTGAGGTCGGGGCAGAATCCTTTGATTTCTCGATTGAAATTTCTCGGTAGGAGATATCTTGAGAGGTTATCTAGAGTGGTTATTCCTTCTTGTTATCAAAGTTCGTTTGATTTTTTTTCGGTCAGATTTAAGAGCCAAACGTTTGTATTCAGTTTTATTTGTGATTTGAGTGGTTTAAGTGAGGCTCTATATACATGTGATGACATCAGGTAAACTCGGTATCCGTTCAGTTTGGTGGATATGTAGAAGGCTGGTACGGATGCGAGTCTGGTAATGTCTACAATGATGGTTTGGGCAGATGTTTCTTTTGCAGAAGGAAACAGCCGTTGGTCGACGAATTTCCACCTTTTTCTTTCCCCCCCTCCCTCGCTCTCATGCCAGTATCCTCTGTCCTGTATGTTCTGTTAACACACTCTCATTGGCTACTGTTTACTTAATTCCTAATAATCGAGATTTTCTCAATCTTTCTCCTTACTCCTCCTTTATTCTTTTGTTTTATCCATTTGACGTTCTTTCTTCGCCATACCTTTCTTGCAGGGTGACGAGTCTCGTTTCGAAGTCATTCAGTTGAGGGACTTGATGTCTTGGGATGGTATTCGTCAAGTGAGGAGCTCCCATAACATGTCATTACCGTGTCTAGCCACTCCCTTCCTCCCTCCCTCCCTCCCTCCCCTCTCTCTCTCTCTCTCTCTCCCTCCCCTCTCCTCTCTCTCTCCCTCCCTCTCTCCCTCCCTCCCCTCTCTCTCTCTCTCTCCCTCCCTCTCTCCCTCTCTTCCCTCCCTCCCTCCCCCCTCTCTCTCTCCTTCCCTCCCCCCCTCCCTCCCTCCCGCACCACGTATCCTCAGCCACTGCTGATGGACGTGGCATCTGGCGGAGGTATACAGCTACGCCCAAGCCCCAATGGATATCAATTATCTGCCAGATTCCTCGCGTGGTTTCAGTAAACTGTATGGGAACTTGAGATTATCAGAATTATCTCACTAGATTATGATTTCAGGGAAGAAACTCTTCGATGATGGTAGATGATTATGATTATCCTTTCAACTCTTTTCTTGTGTGGTCGAAATCAATTACGATAACCCTAGGAGACAGAGAGGGGGTAGCTGTGTGGAAGACATTCTGCAGAGCTGCGGAGCACGGACAGATATTTTTCTTTGACTACGACACTGCTTATCTGGTAAGCTATACGAGCCAGAGAAAATGATAGATCTTCATTCGAGTTGATTTAGACTTTGTGAATCATGCAGTCTTAGATTTAGAAGTAAAGAAGTTTAGAAAATTGCAGTAGTCAGTGATGGAGATCGACCATCAGTCACAAGTTACTTGGTACAGAGTTGAAAAAGGTTTGTTCTCGGGAATAAATCTAGAAATGAAATGGATATAGATTATATTACGCTCATTGTCCAATATGTATCAGCCGACGGCCTTATGGTTAATAGTCGTGCCTCGAGTTTACTATCATTCGTACATAATGACAACCCGAGTTCGTTTTTTTTTTTTTCCTCGCCTAACATTTCGTATACGACCCGAGTTCGTTTTTTGTCTCCTAACATATCGGACTAACCCAACCCTCCATATTCCTTGACAGAGCCGTTGCCTGCGCCATCTGCCAGCGTACCGGGAAATCATTGTGATGGAGGATACACAGGGATAAAAGCTTTTGATAATTGAATGTTACCTCGATAGAAGAGAGAGAGGGGGAAAAAAACCATGTATGAGTATTGCGTTTCCCGAACCTCCTAGTACCCTTCGAATACCCCCAGGCCGATCCCTCCCTACCACTGGAATATTTTCAATGGTTTTCGATTTTCTGTAATGTCTTTAGGTAGGATTAGCCTAATCGGTGAAACAAATTAGATTCATTCCAAGATGATTACGATTGAACGATATAGGATATACAAACATCCCGCCCTTTTCGAACCGAAGGCCTATCAGTTTTCATTGGTGACAGGAAACAGATATTGATCAGTCCTTTGTTTTGAACCATTTCATGGAATTAATCTCATCATACACTCCAGAGGCACCGAGCGTTGATCACTCAATACCACGTGATCAACATCATCAACACTTGTCCCTAGATTTGTCACACCTCACCTGTTTTTTTACCAAGCCAAAACAGGGTAATTACCACAGTGATTCATGCAAAATTACCCCCAGCCACAAGGCTAGTGCCTAGCTGATATCTTCATGATCACAGAACTGGTGGTGAAAGAAACTGATTCCCTCATCTATCAGCTATTCATGGTGATGGCAAGCCCACATCCACCAGAGTCCCAGGAGAACGAAAATATGTTGCAGTCTGTCCA
Organism: Panulirus ornatus; assembly: GCF_036320965.1. Classification (NCBI taxonomy): domain Eukaryota; kingdom Metazoa; phylum Arthropoda; class Malacostraca; order Decapoda; family Palinuridae; genus Panulirus; species Panulirus ornatus. The sequence continues at coordinate 5,414,196 of NC_092273.1, forward strand.
CAGTTCACCCAGCTTTTCATCCTCCCACAGGGTCTGATCGAGCGAATGATATATGATTTTGCCCGTTTTGTATTGCCCTTTCTCTTAACCTAGTAATGAAGCACAGTGCCTTTACTTTCATGTTTACACACACACACACACACACACACACACACACACACACACACACACACACACACACATCAGCCTGTGGCAGATGGTTATGTGTTTGTGTTCGTATTTTTGTCTTTATTAGATATATGTTTTTTAATACTATGTCTGTGTATATTTCGTTTTTGCTTCTTGGTGTGGACATTTCTATTGTTTTTGCTCGCACGCACATCACTTCATATGTCGCAGGGGGATGTAGAGTACAATTACCTAAAAGTGAGCTACGACCATTAATCATGTACTATATTACTTTCCGCCAGAGGACACCGTGTAGGTCTCTGCATCCGGGTATGGAACGATACGTATGCGTCCGCCTCATTACTGTGGTTGACGGACGACATTAGCCAGTGACATTTCATCATGGGGGAGGGAGGCGGGCACGGTTGGGGACATCTGGAAAAGGGATATTTTGCGGCGGCGTGATGAAGCTTGCCGGGTGTGGGGGCGGGAAAGTGGGGGAGGTGTGTGGGCGGGAAGGGTGGAGGAGGGATGGGTGGTGGAGAGAGAGGGAGGGAAGGGGTGGAAGGGCAGTAATGTGTGGAGACGCGTGCAACTGAGCGGGTTAACGGCAAGCCTGGCTACCGCTGGTTTGCATCCCGTCGAACCAGCAGTGTGGGGGGATCTGTAGTGGTCCTGCTGCTGGGTCTGCCTCGTGAAAACATGGTCGTCAGAAACGCCCATGATGCTGCTGCTGGGTCGCACTGGGTTCTGCCCAGCTGACATTTACACGCTAATGTGTGTGTGTGTGTGTGTGTGTGTGTGTGTGTGTGTGTGTGTGTGTGTGTGCAGAGTCCTGCGCGCGGGGAAATGACGGACATAGACGGACAGACAGAGAGATAGACAGACAGCCGCACGTTCAACTGATGGGGCAATATGAGCGTAAGATTTCCTCCCCGTACTTTGCAAATATATAATTACACACACACACACACACACACACACAGAATATCCTGATGCCAGGATATTCTCAAAGACAGGTAGACTGTTGGATATGATTCAGAAACTGCGACGAATCCTACCTGTTGGAGTGGGATGAGTGCGTAAACTTACGACGCGTTTGGATGTACGCGAGACTGGAATCTTTAAGTGATCTTAGCGCAGAGTGGGAAATGAGGCGAGACTTGAGACGAAGACAACTCAGAACATCATAGCATAAATATCAAAACTGAAGGGTTGAGGTAGTCATTGGGCAGCTGATTTTCCTTATTGTGGAGTGAGGGACACTTGAGTTCAAAGGCGAGGTAGACTGGTCTTCGGTAGAGGGCTTAATAACCAGGAATTTGACTTGATAACTAACGCTCTCAGGGAGAGGGTTTATTAGGGAACTATGAACGAGAATATGACGGCAAGACACAACTGCTGGATAACATTAGGAGTGCGTTCATTAGCGCGAGAGAGGCGAAGTGGTCGCTTAAGAGGTGTATTTACATCCCATTGTTGCAGAGGTATATTCACATACCATTGTTGCATAGGTATATTCACATACCATTGTTGCAGAGGTATTTTCACATACCATTGTTGCAGAGGTATATTCACAGACCATTGTTGCAGAGGTATATTCACATATCATCGCTGCCGTGGTAACATCCTAACTATATTTAACCATAGCGAGAGTTGTCGTCTCAGCGACGAATGACTAACGCTTGAACACGACGGTATGATCTCTGGGCGCGGTAGTACACAGCATCACGTCCATGCGGGTATCTTTTCCGAAAAAAGAAAATGTTACATTCTCTTGCATTTCCTGAAAACCTTTTACATGTATTTGACAATTTGACTAATGTACAGGTGACCGTTGCCAGTGCCTTCCTTTATATTCTGTCTCCCACTACCTTTTCCTAGGAGGGGAATCTATATTATCTTTACACGAGTTTTCTTGGTCTCGTCTCGGTCGCGTTTTATCTTCTGAAAGATTTTCTGTCCCACTTTCTGACGTGTTCCCTTGTCGTTGGTCGTCCAGATAGGTGTTGGATTCCTCGTTGTTGTCGTTCAGATGTTTCGCTGGAGCAAGACGCCTCACAACTGTAACCCATCATCTCCCTGTCGGCTGGAGATTCAGCTTGGCATCGGCAAGACGACTCGAACCGTCTCGATCGCGCGTTGTGTGTGTGTCACTCCCTCACTTCGATACTGTGGCGCTCATGTCGAAGTCTCACACACGGCTGTAGGCAAGAGTCAGGCGTGTAGAGATCCTGTGTCAGTACTGCTTGATCGTATAATCTTGCTAGTGTCCGCTGTGCAGAGACTTGTATTTAGTGATATTTTACGTGACTGACAGTTGGCGTTCGTCGTTACCTACTGTAATTTACATACATATATTTACGTTTACAATGTGTGGTGTTGCCGGACTCCACCTGCAAGAGGTTAGGCAGCGAATGATAATTGTCGCCTTTGACGAGGGTGTCTCACTGGGAGTAGAAATTAGTCAAAGACCTTTCTCACTGCAAAGGATTCCACCTTTCCCTAAAAGTAGCACAACCTTAGGCTGCAGGATCCATTAGACAGAGGTCCTGGGTAACATCAGAACTCTTTTTCGTGACATTGGTCCAGAGGTTGTGAGAGTAACGTACACTTTGCGTTAATCACAACATTGTGCAGTTCGTATTGTACCGTAGTGGTGTTATAGACAGTTGTGATTGTTCCGTATCTTTGTTAAGTGGTTGTGGAGGGTCGTTAACATGTGTGTTGTTCTGATGGACAGCTGTATGAAAGGCAACATCAGTGCACCAAACACATGTTATATACATAGATAATGCACTACAAGCGGCCCAGCGCACGTTGGGTTATAGACGTTATCTATATACACCACAGAAAGGTTATATAGATAAGGTTGTATAGATAGTTCAGACAGTTTTTGCTGTTATCTTGCCATAGATAACAAACGTGTTGCGGCGCTACAGATGATCAATAAAATCTCTGATGTTTGTTGCCTAACGGCTTCCGCCATAAATATCTGGCAGAAGACATTATAAATTTGGTTCCCCAGGTGTGATAACGAGCTTGTGTTCTCCCCCCCGCCAGTGAGTGGCTGATAATCATCTGGTGTGGTGTAATATGCCGCGACATGTTCGTATCTGTCTCTCTCTCTGTTCACACTGGGGAAATGCAATTACCACGACCGTCCAATGGTTTACGTCTTGCGAGAAAATGTTCGAAACCAAGAGAATAAAATTGGAAGTTTATTTGCCCGAAGCCGAGAGGGATAGAATGTATTCGCCGAGAGAGGTTGATCAGCGGAACTTTATTTGGTTATCAGTGATGACTTGGTTGTGATTTCATGGGTTGCGGAACTTGTGCCAACATCGCATTGGCTGTGGTAGCCAAGCACTGCGACTTCCATCAGCATTTTGTCTCCTTTGTACCGGACAGCCAGCAACAGCAGCGACGCTTCTAACACCTCAACAGTAGCCTCATCTTTGAACCCTGGCAGCTACGCCATGATTCAAATGGCGCCATAACTTTGAACAGCACCATCCTCAGCTTTGTGGTGCCATTTCCATTAAATATACCATAACCCCTTCACAGTATCTTTAAGATCTGTGTCCTACTGGTACCACCATTTTACCTCTGTGAAGGATGTACATCTGCCTAGGACTGTATTCCCCAAACATGTTCGAGATATTAATTTTGGTTCATCTTTTGAAGACCATCCATCACTCCAAGACTCACGTTACCACCACAACTGCCAACAGCGTGGGTAACCTCGCTTCCATTGGGGTAAGGACACTGACACCATTCTACTCCCAACGATAGAGCAGAACCACCAGTTTTTGTATTGAGGTCGAGGATAGATAGATAGATCGTGCGATCCTTGCGTACGACGGGACTACTCTTCGGGTGGGATGGCTTGACCTGTGACCTCACCCTTACCTGTGAGGTCAAAGGTCACTCCATCACACCGAAGAGGCCTACGTTGTGCTCAGGGGTCGTACCGTCGTGCCCAGGGATCGTACCGTCGTACTGGAGGTAAAGAGTATTGGTTTAACTAGAATTCTTGGACTAGATAGTCTTAAAGTTTATATTCTTCCCAACACGACACATTTAATAACATAGCTGAGGTTCTGCGTTCGTCTTGAACAGATAGATTTGAATGTTAAACACCAAGAACAATGTGTCATGGGCTTTATTATGGCCTAGTTTAGTGAGGTTTTGCAGGCGCCAGCGGCGTAACGTATCTCCGTGCGAACGTCCGTGCGTGCGTCCGTGCGTGCGTGTGTCCGTGCGTGTGTGTGTCCGTGCGTGCGTGCGTGCGTCCGTCCGTGTGTCCGTGCGTGCGTCCGTGCGTGTGTGTCCGTGCGTGCGTCTGTGCGTGTGTGTGTGTGTCCATGCGTGTGTGTGTCCGTGCGTGCGTCTGTGCGTGTGTGTGTCCGTGCGTGCGTCCGTCCGTGCGCATGTGTGTCTTTGCGTGTGTCTGTCCATTAGTCTGTCCGCAATTCAGTTACTGCCAGATATCTACAAAATCTACCTCCGATTTCATGGAAATTTGGTGTAAAGATACTTTAAAGGCAAGCGAAGAATGCAGCTGATATATTTTTTCAGCTCTGAATGTCGAAGGTAAAGGTCACTGCTACATTTTAAGTCGTTGAAGATTACATTTCCGCATAGTATGTTGTTACACAAGACGACCTCCATCTACACTCGCCGTGAATGTTAACAATAAAAACGAAGTTATTTATTGTTTATAAAACATTTAACATTAAAGATAAATGATTATTAATAGCTTATAAAAGTCGAAATTTAAAAAAAAAAAGAAAGAAAATAAAAGATCTTGGCAATAATCAGGGCTTTTATTGATATTTTTCTTTCACAGAACATTGTGATTCATACCCTACACGTTGGACGTCTGTAAAAATATATTTCATGTAATATGACCAGCCTTCTGAAATCTGTATTTTTCCACGTATGTATTTAACGAAGCGCATTTGATGTGAACATTTTGCACTGCGGAATTACAAACATAGCATTGGCTGATGAAGGTAATTACGATCTATTGATTATTGCCTCCTTCCCAGCCGAAGGTGAGAAGGGATATTGCTTTTGGAAGTTGTGTGGGAGTGTACGTAGGGGTGGGGAGGGGACCACCCCCCCTTCCCTCGGGTGGAGGGGAAATCACCCCTCCTTCCTTAGGCCATCACAACCTGACCGGGACGTCATTGGATTATTCACATGCGGTGTGAGTCTCTCTTTTCCTGTGGTGCCACTACTCCCTGAGGAGATCTACTGTTCGTAAGGGTAGAGAGAGAGAGAGAGAGAGAGAGAGAGAGAGAGAGAGAGAGAGAGAGAGAGAGAGAGAGAGAGAGGTGCCGGTCTTGTGCACGACTGTGCGACTCTTGGGTACGATGGTACGATCCTTGAGCAGGACGGTACGAGCTTTGAGTACGATGGCACGAACCTTGAGTACGATGGCACGAATCTTGAGTACGATGGCACGAACCTTGAGTACGATGAAACAAATCTTGAGCACGACATTTCGTACCTTTGAGCGCGATGGCACGTAATCTTTGAGCGCGCTTTGATACGATTCTTTCAGCTCTATGGTTCGAAACCTTCTGATGACTGTCTGGCTTTGGACCTGACCCATAAGGATGAGGTCAAATCCCAGAACGCCATCATGTCCGAAGTTTGTCCCTTTGTGCTCAAATAATCAGCACTCTCTAAGCTATACGTAACCTGACGATTGGCGTCCATATGTCTATATTAAACAAACAAACAAACAAAAAAAAAAAACACCACGAGAGAAACTGAAGTGAATACTTCCAGCCTACGTGTAATTTTCTTCTTCTCGCTTCCATTATCGGAAATATGGTCTAGGTGAAGTGCCTCATATAATGCCTAAGAAGCGCATCTAATACTCCTCCACAGCTTACGTCATGTCGACGAAGTGAACGATGTATCATCTCTCTGCTCGGCAGACTGGTGTGTTTCCTGTCTCTTCACCCTGACCTTATGATTCATCCATGGAAGGAGAACACGCATATCTATCTCCCTTACCACCATGATATACGTCTACAGTGCATCATGATCACCATTCATACCCCTGGTCTCAAAGAGAGCCCCGAGTTCGTCCATATCGTCTACTGGTTACCTCACCTCACCTCCACCAGCTCTTACCCTATAGCCACACGATCATAGATCTTCATCAATATTCCTGTCATCTATCACACCTACCATTATGCTCGTAACATTGTGTTAAAGGCTTACATCTCCGTGATTTTCTAACCCAATTTAGCTCTTCATCCATTACTCTGAATTGTCTACTAATCGCTACCATATATCACAAGTTATCGATCTACTGTTTTTCGTGTTGATATTTGTTGAAATAGATTCACAAAGAGATATATACAATATTCTCATTTCCATGACATTACTCCCAGAAAAAATATGTTATGGTATATAATATGGTTAACTGTTTAATAAGCGTACGTTATTCAATCTCGTTCAATAATTGATTATAATTTCATTTATATCTGTTCACTTTTTTTCATCGTGATTTGATTTTAAAATTGTACCGTAGTGATGTCATTCTTTTTCTTTCATATTAGCCGACGCTTCACGGGAGAAAGCGCATAAGAATCACCATCATCAAAGATGGAAGAAAGCATGAAGGAAGAATCATTTTGTGTTCCTCAGATTTCTGTGGACTCTTAAAGGTTATGGGAGAGGAGTAAGCTGGAGGAGAATCCCACAGCTCTACTGGATAAGGAAAGGATTAGATATTACAACAGTCCATCCTCGTGTGGCTGCTCTCTGCACAATAGCTACGTAAAGCAGCAGCAGCTAGACTCGTGCCACCTTGATGAAGGTGTTCAGGTTCCTCGTTCGGTTGGTGGTGATAGAATAACAGCAACGGCCTTCGTGACCTTGGCAATCGATTCTTGAAGCCGAAATGACCAACCATTCCTTCCGCGGATCCAGGGCATAGGGGCTCTGACAGCACGCGAATAGCTCTCGAGAACAATAGGCAGAAATTATAGCCGGAGAACAGAGAGGCAAAACATCATTACAGCGGATGGAAAACGGATGGTTGAGGAGAAGTGGCAGCAGGAGAGTTCATAAGGCAGAAGGCCTTTGGTTCGACTCGGGCTAACAGGGATACAGAAGAAGAGTCGTCTGCGATGTGTGAAAAGAACTCCACACTTGGGCAAACGAGTAGATAGCCGCTGACAAGAGGGAGAATCGCGTGACCTTTTAAGGTGTTGGCTGCTTCTGAGACGCAGCTTTTACGTTGCTCATTGTGTGGGGTTTGGAAGATGAAGTGGAATGTATGTTTATGTCCAGGTCATGTGTATTATTACCGAGCTCCACTGAGGTGGTGTAAAACTGGTCGAAAATATCTTTTCCTTTGCAGCGTTGAAGAAGTTATTAACCAGGTTAATACGTCCCTATTCTTCGATACTGCACACCTCTTGTTACCCTTTCTTATAATCTTTACTAACCCTCTACGTGACCCACCTTTCATAATTCCTGACATCTGATTTTAGTAATTAGTGTACAACATTTCTATTGTAAGATATGTACGTATTGTTAAGATATCGTGTGAAATGTGTCTTTTTTTCACAGCATTTGCTTTTCACTGGGGGGTGGTGGGTGCGACAGCTTTTGTTAGTATGGACGTGGTCGATGTGTAAAAAGGATACAGTGTGATGGACAAGACATGGACAGGCGTCAGTATTCCCTTTGACAGCGCGTCATTGTTTCAGGTGATGGAACTCCCCGGGGAGGATATTTCTTTCGGTGGCAGGTGGTATTTTAGGGGGTGGAAAGAGAGATAGAGAGAGGAAGAGAGGATTGTAAAGCAGAGCGAAATTCGGAAAGTGATTGGGGCAGGTCGTGGTATTTCGCGGGATAATGATATTCCTGTGTTTTCCTTCGCGTGTCCCTGTATATGAGACAGTCGTAAGCTATTTCTCAAGTCCCTTTAGCTGCCGGTGAGGCTGAAAATAAACGCCGGGGCCGTTATTTTCATCCGGGCGTGATATGCAGACCTGTCATACCGTCAGTGGTTCTGGCCAGGAGGGTTCTGAGAACGTCTGTTAAAACATCCTCCCTCGCGTCTCTCTCACGGTCAGCCCGCAGGAGGAGGACGAGCAGCAGGAGGACGAGGAGGAGGAGGAGGGGTCCTGCAGTCTTGTCGACAGCGCCCCACTCCGTCTCATTGTTTGCCACTCATCGTTTTCTGGGAAATTTCACGGGCATAATAACGTGCGTTAACACCGCGTTGAAACAACGTAGAATTTTGCCGTGGACGTCTGGGCGAGGAAGACGTCTGATTGTGGAGGGTAACAGGGCGTCACTGATGATAAAGCGGTGCGGTTCGTTGTGGCGCCATTACCTTTAAAGACTCCTCTCCCTCTGTGCCTCCCTCCTCTCCCTGCTTCCCCACCTCTCCCTGCCTCCCTCCCGTCAGAGCCCGGCAACAGAGTCGCCTGGAGTCCTCTTGCTTTGGCTCGGACGCTTTAGTTTTGCCAGTGTGTCGAGGTCGCGATGTGTCTCGTCGAAGGGACATTGCATAATTTCCGACTTCCTGTCATCATTCTCGCCGGCTCATGTTTAAGCCTTCGTAGAGGATCATCGGACAAGGGTATGAGCAGCGCGACACTATGGTAATAAAACAGTTGGGTGTTGACCGTGACACATATTTCGTGGCCTACCACCCCGCTCTTTATTCTGAGATAATTTGTTCCGTTATTCAAGAATGTCTGCAACGCTCCGGAAGGTGGCCACGTCCACCGGTCGAGACCACAAGTCACAAAAAGTGTTCAGAGGCTCCGTACTTTCCTCACGTGGATTCACACACGCAACACCACTAGACTTTATGACGTATGGTCCCGCCCGTTGGACGTGGCCGGCTTCCTGAGCGCTGCGGGAGTTTTCCTGAAGGTAGAGGGGACTCCTGGGGCAATTCAGTCATCGATTTATCTCCATCGTTGCTGTCACCCACACGCCCACTCACTCAGTTGTGGCTTTATAAACATATTGATGCAGGTTGTTTTGGAATGGTGTGGTTGCGTGAGTAATGAGCGTGTCGGGGGGGGGGATATATTTGCTTGTGGTCACCAGCAACTTGCTGATGGATAGT